>NW_012027296.1:138545-146793 GCF_000956235.1 Wasmannia auropunctata
AAGTGACTGGAGTTCAGACGTGTGCTCTTCCGATCTTATAAATATTTCTATTCTTGAAGACATGAAAAATCATGTTATTTCGCGAAAGTTTAACTTCTTATATAATGTAAAGTTATTTATTTTATTTTTAGACGATACGAATCTAAGAAATCTGTAAATTTTAAATTTTGAAACTTTTATCTAATATTGTACCTAAGCTGATATTAATCCTAAACATCCTTAAAAACTAGTTCCCTACGTAGAATTTTTTTTACAATGCTTTGTTTTTTTTCGCAGCCAAAAAACGCAAGATTTAAAGTGCTAAATCGCTATGTTGACTTTGACCAGCTGTCATATTGTTCAAATGCAATATTTTAAATGACTTTATAGGGAACTAGATCTACGTTTTAACTTTATATAACTCGTTGCATTTTGCTTTCAGATAAGTCCTGTAAAAACAGCAGTAGTCACTGCAAAAACCGTTTTCAAAATACGACTTATATGAAAAAGTTAAATAGCAAAATTTGATTAAAAAATTATTTTAAATAATTTTTTAATCAAATATACAGGGTATCCCAAAACCTATGAATTTCCTTTTAAGTACGGATTCTTTAAAATATTCTAAGACGAAAATCCTAATACAAAAATGTCGAGACTATAATAGTTTTCAAATTAATAGCGATTAAAGCTAATTGGCTAATCATAGAGCTGACATTTCGCGCGCTCAGACACGATGATGTGACAAGTGATAGAGGTGGATCCTACGAGGACCCTGTTAATAACGCCGAGATTATCATACAAATGTACAATAATATTTTTGCTAAGAAATTATTTTTTCTTTCATACGAAATTTGTACATTAAATAATCAATTAATATCGGAACATATAAAAAAATATCAATACAATTATGAGATATTACGATCAACTGTCAAAATGAATTCATAACTATGTTCATTTATCTCGTATGATGAATATTTTTGTAATACTGATAAATAAACCATTTTTAACATGAAATGAATTGAATATGTTAATACAGTAAGACTGAAATATATCAAATTAACCTATTTAATCTCAATGCATTCATATCAAATTATCGGCATACATTTTTTATCTTTATTCTAATAAAGCATTAAAAGAATTAAAAATATAGAAATTGATAGATTTTCAGATTTGGTACTCTTTTTAATGGAGGATTAACATCATGATTATTAAGTAAAGTAATTTTAGAAATTAATCTTTTTTTTTAATACTGAAGAAAATAAAGTCCAGAGGCTATCCATTATTCAATAAGATGTTAATGAAAAATGTAAAGTTTTTCTCATAAAATTCAGGATACAACAGAGTACAGGATAATTTGAATTATAGGTTTGACAATATTTTGTCATTATATCTTTTTTGTGAATGATAAGATATTCAGAGAAAAAAATTCAAATACCTCCTTGAGAACATTGGTTTATGGTACCAAAATCGAAAATTCGATAATTGTTTCTTTTAATTATAGTGACATCCAAAAAATTCAAGACCTCCCTACCTAATTCGATAGTAAATTTCAGTCTTGTGAAGAGAATTAAATGTATTAGTCATAAACTCATCTAACAAGTGGGAATTAGAAGCTGCTAATGCCACATCGTCAACCTAACACAAAATAGAGGTTTAAAGGACAAATTTTAAGAGTTTGCGATTCTAATAATTGTAACATTAAATCGGCGGTTACGATAGGCCAAAGGAGTGAACTTATAAAAATTCCAAATGTTTGTTTATAAATATTATTAAACAAAAAATATCGCTCAATGCTCAAGGCAAAATTGACATCCTCCAAAAATTCATTTTTTAGTAACTTAATATGTTCGCTAACTTAATTCACTAATGAGATTCCAAATTGGTACTTCCAATTATCGCCTAACTTAATAACCATGTCTACAGAATAGAGAAGTTATATCTAAAGAGATGTAATCTCAAGAGATGTAATACATCAAAACTGATGTAATTATCCGGAATGTGTACATTCGAAAAGTAATTTTTAGTCAATTCGAAGCTGCTGTTTGTGTGGCGATTTCGGAAAAACGTCTTGTAAAATATTCTGTAAAAATGTAGCTAAGTTATATGTAGAGGACTACCGTTGAAGAAATTATTATTTTTGACAGATATCCTGTCTTATGGATTTTCAATAATCCATATGCCTTTGATAAGATAGAGTTGAACGAATTGAGAAGTAAATTTTTAATGATTTAATGAAAGATTCTCTAATAAAAGAACCAAAATTAAAGATTTTAGGACTAAATAAATTTTATTTACATAAGGAATATAGAAAACATGATCATAATTATATATATATATATATATACATATATTTATTTAGTTGTTGTGTACATAGATAATACCGTGTATACAGTACATTGTATATATAAAACGTGACGTTTATTTTTAAGACAAATTTCTTCCATCGTTTAATATTCAAACAAGAAAGTATATATTTATTTTATGGCATTTCTACAAATAATCTATCAAAAAATAATGTGTCACTTAAACATGTTGCCAAATTATGAACTAATCAACTCCACTCACACAAAGTTATATTGATCTGCATCGTTTCGATATACGCGTACACACGTCCCGGATAATTCGCTGTAACATCGGATTTACTCGACACTTCGATATTTCGAGATAAGAGAGCCGTGAGACGTTCCCAGATATTCCCTCTCAGGTTCCCCGGGCATGTCAAATTAACCGTGCCGTCGGAAGCTGCCGAGTTTCGGGCACTACAAACTTCCGCTAATAAATGTAGAATACGCCGCTAATCCGCATCGATGACTTAAGAACAAAGGGACTTGTGCCTGCCTCCTAATAGCGCATATGCATATGCCGTATTATGCAGGTTCTAATTTCCAACGGCGTGTTCCGCCCCAAAAACTAGCTCAGACTTCGACAGGAAATTACGTATGTATGTCGTTTGAATAGTCTAAAGATTTTACTGTTTCTTTTTATTTCTTTTATTGTCTAAATCTCAATCTTTATTTATGAGAAAATTTAATTAAATCTTTTATTGAAATATTTCTACAGACAATTATAAGATAAAAATAAGAAGAGAATATTAGGCTCTGATATAACAAATAACAATAGTAAAATAAATGCCGAATGCTTTAAGAGCCGAAAGTTCTTGTGACGCAAATGATCCTTTATTGTAGTAGTAAACGTTTTCGGATTGAGTCCTCTTCAGTAAATATATCTCAAATCGCCGTAACATAAATTCCAAATTCCATCCGCTCCGTCATTCTTGATAATTTAATCAGTAAACTGATGTGTCAATTTGAATTGAAAAGGTCAATTAATGCTGTAAAAGAAATTTATACTACTAAGAAATTTATACCCTATACTATGTATGTCTTGTAATATAAAATTATAAAGTCAGTATACTAAATCAACGGATTAAAAAAGTGAATAAATAAATAAATAATCAAATGATTTGATAAGTTGTATAAATACCTTTTAAAAAGATAAATTAGATTAAGATTTACACAGTAATAAACGAAGGGGCGAACGTGACAAGAACGTGTGGAGAGTCTCTATGTTAACGAATGACTGAGGGTGACTAGTGAGGATATTCAAGTTTATACACAATATCTAATTTATCTTTTTAGAAAATATTTATACAACTTATCAAATCATTTGATTATTTATTTATTTATTCACTTTTTTAATCCGTTGGCTCAGTATACTGACTTTATAATTTTATATTACAAGACATACACAGTATAGGGTTTCTTTTTACAGCATTGACTTTTTCAATTCGAATTGACACATCAGTTTACTGATTAAATTATCAAGAATGACGGAGCGGATGGAATTTATGTTACGGTGATTTGAGATATATACTGAAGAGGAATATATACTCAATCCAAGAGTCGAAACATTTACTACTACAATAAAGGATTATTTGTGCCACAAGAACTGCGTCGGCTCTTAAAGATATTTATTTTACCATTGTTATTAATTATAAGATAATTTAAAACTTGTAGGAATTTTTTAAAAATGATTAAAGAATATGATTGAACATATGTACTGTATAATTTAAAAAAATAATTAAGATGATTAAACTTTAATTTTAAAACTTTCCAGCTTTCTCAACGTTATTCATCAAAAGAAGGGAAAACGAATTTTTCATAAGTTTTCCGACTGTTATTGGTAACTTAGAAAATTTTGTGGATTTTTTATTTTCTCACATGAAGAAATTATATAAAACGAAAAACAAAAAAAACAAAAAGTCATAAAGCTATAAATATAGAAAATATACAAAAATCAAAATAAATATGAGATAAAAGAAAAATAAAAAGTTGTGTATGGGAAAACAAATCTACAACTTTATTTTGTTTGAAGAAAAAAGCATAAAATTAGATATTAAAGAAATGGAAATAAATTTGAAAATTTAAACAATTATGAGTATTAAATCTTTTTAGCTTTCAATGTTATTCATTAAAGAAGATAAAAAATAATTTTTCTAAATGCTGTAAGTAATTCAAAAAATTTTCTGAAGATTCTTTAGTTTCCTCATATAAAGAAGCTAATAAAGAAAGTAAAAAAAATGAAAAGCTATGAAGCTAAAGACTCAGAAATAGAAAAATCGAAATAAATATAAACTAGAAGGAAAAAAAAGAATATGTGAAAAAACATATGCACAATTCTTCTCACCTGTATTCGTAGAACTCAAAGAAAAGCATAATTAATTCTAAAGGAAAAAAAAACAAAATATATTTGAATTTGAACAAATGAGATTATTAAAACTTTTCAGCTTCCAACGCTATTCATCAAAAGAAAGGAAAGAACTATTTCACAAGTTTTCTGACCGCTGTAGGCAGTTTAGGAAATTTTTACAAAATTTTCGATTTTCTCGCATGTAGAAGCTAAAGGAAATAAAAAACGAAGCGAAAAGTTATGAAACTAAAAACTCAAAAATGAAGAAGTCGAAATAAATACGATATAACAAAAACAGAAGATAAGAAATTGTGTATGGAAAAACAAATATACAGTCTTTCTTATCTGTGCACATAAAGAAAAACATAATTAGACATAAAGGAAATGGAAAACCAGATATAAGATTACAAAAACAGCATGACTCCACGTTGCTATATTATATGAATTAAGGATACTCGTTCTGGATTACGTTGAGATTAAAAACTCATATTTTTCCAGAAAAATTTAAGAAGCAATAGTTATTTAATAGTTGTAATTAATTATACATATAATGAAATAACTATTTTATGCATGATTTTATTCAATGTTAGTACTATTTTATATATTTTAATTTTAATTGAATATAATAATGAAAATTATCCATAATTAAACTACTGGGTTTAATTACGGATCAGACCCGCAAAACATTTTAACTGATAATGTTGATTGTTTCCATAAAATCTAGTATTATTTACAATCTTTTAAAATTATCTTTTAAAAGGCCATAAGGCAATCCTTATAAGTATAAAACTTTAAATGAATTTTTAAAGATGACATTTCTAAATTGACATTTCACGTTTTACTTAATAATTAATAATATTAGTAAATTGTGCAGTATTGTTAACAATTAACTAATGAACAATTAACAATTGATATTAAAATTAGCACAAATGTTAAAGAATCTTGTGATATGCGCCAAAATTCGATAAAAAAATATAATAATTATTCAGATATAATAAATTATCTTCCCCGATATTCATACCCGATTCACATCTAGTACCCTTACTCTATCATATCGTATATCATATACTTGCATTGAACATTATCCAACAAGACTTGCGGCATACACATAAATGTATTTTCGGTTTCAACGAGAAGAGGGAGATACTGATACTGAATGGACCGAGAAAATCGGTGTACGGCTCATATTAATAAAATACGAATGTTTATTGAAAAGAGAAAGCGAGCTATTGCGGTTTTGAGGAAGTTTACTGGTAGACGGTGAGGAGCATGTCGCGGTTTTCCACGTCGTGTTCGCGAAATCTATTCGGCTGCAACGAGCGGGACGTGTCGTTGCTCGGGTCGCCACAGAGGTTGGTAGGTGCTGAACGCTTAGCTTGATATTGATCGACCTTCTCCGCCGCCCTACTCCCTTTGCCGCTCCGCGTGGCCCCTCCCTCCCCCGCCGCGCCGCCGAGTCGCCGCATCTCCGCGCAAAGCAACGCGCCGAAGTGACGTAATGTCGCGGAGGGGGCAACGAAACAACCCCCCCTCCTCTCCTTTCCTCTTTCCACCGATTTTTGCCCCGTGCAATCACCCCCCCCCTCCTCCTCCTCCTTCATCCCCGTTCGTCGACGAGCGCCGACGGACGTGCAGCAACAATTTGTCACTCAAAAATTGCTCCCCGGAGAAAAAAGGCAGACGAGTCGGCGGGCGCAAGAACCGGGTGAGTCCAGAGAGAAAATCGAAAAAAAAGGAAGGAAATCGCCGGAAACACCTTCGCAACATCGTCGGACGGGCAAGGGCGTTTACGACTCGGAAGGATTTATTCCGCGAAGCTTGAATAATTAACAAAAAAAAAAAAAGAATTCTTAGAGATTGAACACTTACACGTCAACATTACTTATACAGCTTTGCGTTTTCGCGCGGTTGAAGGTGCCGGGGTGAGATTTATTAGGGGAGCGAAGATCCGTCCTCCCTAACTGCCTTCCTCGAAGGAAATGAATTTTACATCGCGCGAACACCACGCGCGCACGTGTTCCGGTCTATTTCGTATAAAATCGGCGACGAGTCGCGCAGCGGATCGAAGTATAATTCCGTCCCGATGAGACGCGAAAACTCTATTCAAGGAATGTTTATTTCGCAGCGTCATCTCGTTAACCGCGTATAATCAGGAGAATGGCGGCTCCGCTCGACGAATAATTAGAGAAACATCGCCGCGGAAATTAGCACGACAGTGATATTTAATTAGCAACAGCGAACATACACAAATTGCCCCCTTTAAAGGGGGAGAGGCGGCGAGGTGTAGAAGGGAAGGCTGGAGGGTCTGCCGAATATTGCACCCTTTCCGCGCATGATACCTGCAACCGGAAGCAACTTCAAAGGCAGAAGCACTCGGGGTATCCTACGGGGAATTCTCGGGGGTGAGTGAAGATGGACCGAGGGGGCGGGCGTGCGGCAGAAGGTGCAACAGCTTCGCCGCACGTTTGTTAATTAACGCTAATTAATTAAGGAGTCCCGCTGCGTACGGACACATCTACTCGCGCGCGCTGCGCTACAACCCCTTCTCGGCTAAGCGCCTAAATCGAGTTTCGACCACACATTTTCACCAGTTCCTCGTTTCTCCTTTTTCCCCTTCTTCCTTCCTCTTTTTCAGAAAGGAAAAGCTTTCCGGGCTCACACGATACGAGTAGTTTCGGGCAAACGCAAATGAGCGGCATTACGCGAACTAAACTTCACTCTTTTACGAAAATTAATAGGTAATGGAAAACGCGTACGTTTCAGCTGATTGTGAGTTTAAAATTGTGGATTTCATTCCGTGCGCATAAAGAAAAGAGTAAACTTTTTCATTTGTGGTTTAGTTTTGAAAATATTTAAAAGTTACAGCGCAAAATATGACCACCTCTTTCGAGAGATCGAGTCCATCGAAGTAGTCCGTCATTAGGATTAAGAAATCATGAACTCCGGGACAAGTATTGCGAGGTGCAAATAATTAACGAAGCTATAACCACATACATAACAACTCCTGAAAAGTTTCTGTAGAGGTAGCATATCGGGGGGAGGGTGAGAGATGGGGGAAATAAGGGCATATAGCTCTTTTACAGCCATATACTTTCTATAGCTATACGTATTGTGCGCCGTATGCCTTATGAACAATAAAGATGTCCCAAGATACATAAAAAGTACACTTTCCTCGCGGGAGGGAGTTATTGCGTCGAAATGCCTTTCAATATTCTCTTTGATGAAACATAAAGTACCGAGCTACGAGAGTAAGGAGGCGTTGGGCCTAAGAATAGTACAATTAAATTGCGAGAAGGCCTGCACGGTCATAGCAAGATCTTGGTGCTTCTAATACTATACTATGTGAATTTACATACATATTCTGGTTTCCGCGAACTGTGTGTGCCGTTACTTTCGGATTCAACACAGCTCTTTGCTTGAAACAGAACAGTATTATCATGATTATTAAGGTAGTTTTATCGTAAAATGTCTTTCTTAAGATTTGTTTGAAGCTCTATTTGGAGATAATAATATTCTCTGTACATACGCATAATTTGGGGGGGAGGGGAGAGTACCAGATCTGTCTCTTATACACATCTCT
>NW_012027296.1:146813-155270 GCF_000956235.1 Wasmannia auropunctata
GGGGGGGGGGGGGTAACCAGGTATATTCAAAAGATAATTGCATTTGAAGTGCTTACTTTTAGCATACATTCTAAATTCGTAGAAACAATACGTTTTCAATTAGCGCAAAAACGGTATTTAAAAATTTGCTCAAAAACTAGAGGACTAATAAATATAATACAAATCATCTAAAACAAAAAAATGGGGATAACCAGGCAAATATTAATTATAAAGCTTTAGAAAGATCAGAATTTTTAGCAGTACGAAACATATGAAAGGAATGCATTACGCTTCACGCATAGCTATAACGAGTGCTTTTAACACTCTTTTAACTTTCCAAATCGTGCATTAGGTTATCGAATTCGTTTTTTTTTTTTCGAGAATTGAATATTTTTCGAAAATACATTTATAATCCGCAAAGATTAATTTCAATTCGAAAGTGTGACGTTGTCACATAATCGCACGTACAGTCTATGCGAAATGTTTGTGACTATACATGCGACATTTTTATTCGTAAGCGATTCGTATTTTCGCCAATTTTCGGTATACTTAGAATGTATAAGATTCCTCTGCACTTTTCTATCGTAATAAATTACATAAATATACTTTTTAACGAAATTTTTAGTGTTTTATTGAATTACGCTTGTTTTTATTGAATTATTACTCATATATGGAGGGACTAACTTTTGACTGGGACTTACGCGATAAAAACTGACTAAGCCTTAAATTGACTAATTGTAAAAATAATAATTCGGTCGATCTCACGTTAGATAAGAGAGAAGGGGAAGTAATCACATACCTTCGATCGCTTTTTCATTGTTTTTAGAAACGCAGTTTCCGACGAGCGACGTCCTATACGATTGTCAGATACAGAATCGCAGGCCAGCCACCACCACCGCGATTGACGGAATTTAACCGAACGTTATTTCGCCGACGCCGATTCTCTCGAATCGTCGCGCGCGCGTGTTCGTCATCGGCGGCGTTTTCGAGATAAAGCATGTCTTTGACATCGAGGACGTAGCGGACATCGAGAGTCCTAAACTCTCTCGCGCGCGAGAGCCGTGCCGGCCATCGAGCGAACAAGAAGGAATTAATTCCCCTCTGGCCTATCGGCCCATCTCTCGCGGCACATCGGTCGTCGCGCAAAATTCGCTTCCTTCGATCCCCTCGAGCGGCCGAACGATCAGCACTTTGTCGACTCGTATACGCAAATTAGTGGTCCGATCCCGGATTATTCCCGGATTATCGAGGTTACGCCGATAGAATGGTCGCAATCCTAATTAGCGGCGTATAATTCCGCCTTTAATTAAACTTATTCAATTTTGTCACAAATTCGATAATCGAACATGTCCTTACTGTCACTTTGAATTACATTATTCAACAAAAAGTAATTTTTTTTAACCACATGATTAAAGATAAGTTTCTCATAATTTGTCGAGCGCTGAACGAATCTCGTTTGACAAATTGTTCATGTCACACTTGTAAGAAAGTGGTAAAAATTGATAAAAAGGGCTTTCAACATTTATATTATAATACATATTTTAGCATGTTTCAACTATACAATATATGATGTGTCGTAGAAGTTTTATTGCAACAAAATTAAGTACACTGTTAGGACTTTCAGTTCTTAAAAGAAACTTGTTGTATCGATTATAGTTAAAATAATTAAAATATTCATAATTAATACAGGATTAATCAAAGGTGTGACTTATATGTACCATTAAAAACTTACCAAATATTTTTCAGTTATGTCATTTAAAAGCTGAAAGATACTTTAGACTGAATATCAATCTAATATCAAAATGCATAAATTCAATTTAAATGGAAAAATCACTATACATGAAAAATTCCCAAAATTTAATTGGTTTTTTTTTTAATTTTTACTGTCATATTAATTTTATATTTCTCAATTTCGACATCAGATTAATATTTAATGTTCTGAAAAATCTTTAAATTTTAATGATTAATTCTGATTGTAATACAAATTCTCCAATATATCACATAATTACAACATTTTAAAGTAAATAATAAAAATAGTAAATAATAAAAAACCAGTTTTAACTGCAAATTTCTCAAAATTGTGATAGTGATAAAAAAATTTGGTCATTGTATTAACGTCCGAAAATTTAAATACGACTTATTTTCATCCTTGTGCATTTTTTTTGTTGAACAGTATTAATTGAAGATACGTATCGATTTGTTTTATTATTAATTTGCATAAATTGATCCAGTTTATTGTCATTTGATATATAAAAAATAAATCTGTTATTTTTTTATATTCACTCTTTTCTAAAATCAACTATGAATTATAATTTGCGTCAGATTTCAAGATAAAAAGCTGAAATGCATTTTATCTATTTTAAATAATTTTTATATTTGTATTCTGATGTATATGAGCATTTTGATATATAAATTTGATTTTATAAATATATATCAAATTAAATATAATTTATGTTTTATGTGTGCATTAATTGGTTTTTTAATTTATATGTGTATATATCCTAACTTTTTATATTTTCGTTGCACCCAACACGTAAAATTATAATGGGAATTATTTCATAAATTCTGACACGAATAGGGTCGTCTAAAAGATATCGTTATTCTTGCTTTCTTATTACATTAAAAATTATAAAAAAAATTGTTTCAGAATACCCGAGAAATTGTTTAAAAACCCGCTAATTACTTGACTCTTTCCGAGTATAACAAAACATAAATCTCGCCATTATTTCTTCATCGTTAAATGTCGAAGTATTCGTAATAAAGCCCCCGGTCCTTTCTTTTAACTCTCGTAGACTCTTAACCTCCTCCCCTCTCACGGGCATTTCCGTTCCTCCGTCTCGTCTATAAAGCTTTCGAAGCTCGCGAGTATATAACTTACTTTTAGTTGCATCGCAATTTTATTTGAAGGCTTTGCATCTGAATAAGGCCGGTATCGTCGAGTTGTTTATTTTAATTACTGACATCCCGAGACGTTATCGATCAGAATTCAAGAAATAATTAACTCGCTTCTCAATTAACTGGCATTATTACTCGCGTCTCGCGCTCTTCCAATCCTACCTCGAAAGCTCGTCCAATGTGACCGATAATAAACAAACGGATAATTTAATGGTAAATTAACATCTCAACTTAGGTAATTTTCTCAAATAATTGTTGTCAAACGATAATTTATGCTGTGTCAATTACACATCAATTCACGTAATCAATTTATCCGCAGTAATTATCAAATAATTATTTGGGATAAAATCGATAAGATCGGAAATAAGCGCGTAGTTTTACGCGCGCGCGAGAAACGCCCGTCGATTGTCCCAATCATCATCCCCCGACACAAAATTCCGCCCGGAAATTTGCGTGTTATTTTCCCCGACCTTATCCCGGACTCTTTATTCGTTTTACGACTCATCTTTCCCTCGTTCTTCGTGTTTCTCCCTTCCTTCCCTTTCTTCCCTTCCTCTCCTCCTACCCCGCGTCTTCACGAGAATTTTTCGACAGTGAGATTCATATTTTATCCTCGCCGCGCTGTTTTGCAGCCCCTTCGACAAACCCCAGGGAGGAAAATGAATTCCGCAGCGCCGGAAAAGAGACGCGAGAGGAGAATGGAAGACGGGGGAGGCCGTTAAACATTTTATCGCCTGATAAAAAGTCGTGCGAGCGAGATGCAACGTTTATTTGCCAATAGACGGACGCTTCACGACGGTAGAATACGATAGGTCGGGATATATGAACAAAATTAAAATGCCATAGAAACGCCGCCAGGTATGGAGCGAACAATTCTGGTAGATTTGCCGCCGATATCAAGAATCAAGATCAAGTAATTTTTGAACAACTTTTTAAACGACTTAGTTCGCAACTAATTGTAAAGTAAAAACTAAATAAAAGATCTACTATCTATAACAGCCATGGCTTATGGAAAGGAGCGTAAAGTCTAGCGTTTTAAGAGGCTTAAAATTTTACAGGCATGGACATCTATATTTTATTAGCAACTCTGCCTGCATTACACCGACTAAATTATTGAAGAAACCTCAAGCAATAATTACCTTGCTGCGAGACCTACTTCGAATTTATATTAAATCGGAAACGTCTATATCATATTTTCCATAACAATCGTATATCGCTAGTCTCAACGAAAGATTAATATATAGTTTCAAACTTCTGTACTCAATTAGTTTTATTATAACTTTAATATATTATTATTAATATTTTTAATATTATTATTAATATTTTCAACGAAATAAGTTTATTTGAAAAATAATTAACATTTATATCAATAATACTATTATATTAAAAATACGTTAATTGTTAGAAGGAAAATTAATCAATAACAATAAAACAAGAATAAAATAGAAACGCAAGGCTTTATTTCCTTTTTACAATGCATACGTTTAAAAATTATTATTATGTAATTTAATAAAAAAATTATTAAAATATAATATTTCTCTCTCTTCGAAGTTATCACTCTCATTGACGAGCAAGGAAATGCAACAAGCAGGAAATTCCTGGCACAGCGGTGACAACAACGGTGACAAAAAGTCATTTCCCATCGCGCTCATAGTGTGGCGCGTTAATGAGCGCAATTAATTCATCTGATTAATGGCCGCGACAGCCGACGCTACCCGTTCCTGTTCCCCGACCCCCAACTGGCTCTTTCACCTACCTCCTTTTCCGCGATATTATTTATTGCCCGGCGGCATATTATATTCCGCGCGATTACATCACGCGGAAGTGGCTTTTGCATAACCAGCTCAGATTCGGCCGTATTTAATTACATACCCTCGTCAAGTATTACACGTCCTTTCCTCTCCCGAACCCCCCCCCCCCCATTATTATTATCGCATTATCACAACATGTCCCATGACGACCCCCGAAACATTTCCGAGACCCATCGCGGACTCGACGAGAATACGAAATTCGTTCAAAATCTAAGATAATAAATTTCAAATCATCACGAATCACCGCTCTGTGAGATGCAGGAATTAAATGTTGAATCGTCTCCCTTCGATTCGGCCACCTATTTCACATTATTTTGCCCGCGAGTTAGGTGTTTGACAAAAAATCGTGGAAACAAGTATTTAATTAAAATAATATCTCTTTTACAATACACAGAGAAAAAAATTTTTTGTATTTGCAATTATAATTACACAAAGCGCTATAATTATAATTATTATTACTAATGTGAATAATAATAATTATATGTATAGTTCTATCAACATTCAACAAATATATATAGTTGATATCAAAACTTACTATACATTATATACTTATTATTACCATAAAAATGGTTGTAATTACCATTAATTTATAGTCATTTTTGGGGCCAACTATACACGGAAAGAACGATTTTGTTGAAAGATCTAAAAATTTTGCTAAAAACAGATCTGTAAATAATTTTTTGAATCATCAAAATAATTTGTTGTAATGTTAAAACTGATAAGTATTGCTATAAAACGTTTTGATATTCTAACAATCATTTTGAATTTTGTACAAAATTATTTTGATTATTGAACAAAAATTATTTTTAGATCTGGATTCAGCAAAATTATTCGTGTATAAAATATAGTTGACCGTCGAAAATAATTATAAATTAATGGTAATGACAACCATTTTTATGACAATTGCAACTATTTTTATGATAATAATAATTATAATGTATAGTAAATTTTTATATCAACTATATGTATTTGTTGACAGAATATAATTACTATACATATAATTGTTATTACTAACATAATAGTAATAATAATTATAATTACAGTACTTTGTAATTATATAGTTGCAAATGCAAAAAATTTTTCTCTATGTACTTTTCTCAAAACATGCCTCAGTTTGCGTTAACCAGTCTCGGGACACCCAATCCGAGCGGCAAGGCGCCGCCCAGCATAATTGTTCAACCGAGATCTTTTCTCGGCAGAGCACCGCGTATATATCATATTGGACGGCTGAGGGGAAGGGCGAAGGTAGGCAAGGGTTGTTTAGTCACCGTCGGTTAGGTATACAGTACTCCAGCCTCCATTAAGGAAATGAATTTCCACCCCGTCTCTTCCGATCTCCCACCGTCCTATCTCTTTGCCCACCCCTTCCTCACCGCTCCCCGCCCCCGGAAAAACTAGCCGGGCACCCCGTCTGCATCGTCGCCCTTATCCACTTGAGACTCTTCAAGTTGTCGCAAATCCCTATCGCGGATAGACTGCGACGTCTCTGCCGCGCGCTCCTCGCCGGCCAATTATTTTCATTAATTAATGAGAAGTACCGACGATTATGAGCGCCTTTAGGGGTTTGAAGTAGTCTGAAAGGGTGCTGTCGCGCGCGGCGAAGAAACGCCGCGATCATCTCGCGATTCATCCCTCGCAGTAATCCTTCGCAGGATCACGTCGAGAGACAGTATCGCGTCCGTAGAACTTCATTTCAAAGAACTCGCGAGTGTGCGTTTGACTTTCTTTGAAAGTAACAATTTTCTAAAACGAGTCCTTCATTAGCCCGAAAGCTTTTTTGTATTTTACTCTTTATATTTCAAACCTACTATTATTACACGCATTTTCCACGAGAACGAGTATCTCAAGCGTAGGCTGTAACAATTTTACCGTGAGATTTCCTGTGTGTCCCAGTTTCGAAATAAAAATTTTACCCACCCTTCCATCTATTTATTTATCTCGGTATCCATCCATCCATTCAGATCGATAAAACGGTTAGACTATTTTCGTAAATACGGATATTTTTGTAAATACGGATTCTGAGTAAATAAATCTTTGCATCCATCGTGTTGGATCAGCGTTGCACGCGAGAAGTACGGTAAAAGCGTTGCCGAGAGGGTGATTTTTAGGGCAGAGACAGGTTTCGTGTCGCTAACCCATCCACGGGGCTAGTTGAGAAGACAAGCCGTTATCTCTGCGGAAGAAATTGCTTTTGGTTTTATCACGCAGTTGCGATTGATATAGATTGATCATCCTGACCCTCTCATGGGGTAGATAAATCATTCTTGGGAAGATAGGGTTGAACGATGAGCGTGACTGGTCGCCGAGAAATCTCGAAACGCGTGCGCCGCACTCCGGGGAGAGAATTTCGTTCCATTATTTTTCGCTCGTCCTTGTAGGCAGCGTAATTATGTTTCAACTTTAAATTCATTTTAGTTTTACATCATTCTGTTTCATTTGGTATTTCTAAATGTCTTGAGAGTCAGACTTTTAATTTTATTATTATTTTATTTTTATCATCTCTTTTTAACAAATTTATTAATATTTAATAATTTTATTACTTCTTAAATTATATAATATTCACAAACCGAGATATAAATTTTAAACATAGGTTATAAAACACTGAGATGTAATTATGAAAAAGTATTCACAAATACACATAAAGATGAATATTTCAAAAATGATCCAAATCGTTAAGTTATGTTGTAAAATGTTAAAAGTTTGATATTCAAAGTAAAAAATTCAACAGTAAAAATTAAAGCCGTAATAAGTGACTGTTTTACAAAAGTTTAAAAGTATTAATAAAGGAAAGTATTTAATTATGTAAAAATACCGTGCCCAAAAATCGATGTGTCAAACATGGTTAAAATATAGACTATACCTAATTTAAAAAAAAAATTATTATTAAAAAATTATTAATAAAAATTAATTATTACAAAATCATTAACTGTAGTCATTTAGATTTCGACAATGTGACAATGAAAACTTAGATGTTAAAATAAAAATAAGTTAAATTTATAAGAGAAATGTAGAGCCATAGTAAGCGCAACTGTGTCGGAAAGAAATAATATTAGTCACTTTATTTTCTCACTTTATTTTCTCACTGTGATATATTATGCCATCAACATCCAGCGCCTCAATAATCCTAATGCAGAACAATCTTATACATATACTATAGAAAAAAACAAGAAAGAATTTTTTTACTGTTTCTTATATGTCTCCGCTATTATTGAAAATCTCACAATTTCTAAGAAATACCCCCGAACATGAGACTGACACATACACGAGCATTAGTAAATTGAATCAGTTTATTAGAGAACAAAAAGATATAAAACTTTTGTTTCTCCTTTCTATTCTAGTGCAGTCTATGAAATCAATCGCAATGTCTCCTACGTAGGCCAAATTCGTATAGATTATTTGAAGCTAGAATCTTGGAACATAAAAATTGTATCAAAATTATAACAAAAATGTGTGTGTATTACTCCTTTTTCATTAAATTAATATTTAAAAAATGATTTATATATATCTCGTATAGTAAATATAATACAATTTTAAACAGAAATAATAAAATTATTAAATATTATAACAAAAATACAATTTAGTTGTTATGTCAGTAATTACAGACATAAAATTCTTACATGATTTTGACTGATATTTTAATATCTTAATCAAAAGATGAAGAATTACGTCACAACAAAAGACTAATTTCCGAAGCTATTCACATTAAAAAAGAATTAAAATTTACAAAATATTATATAAATATTATATAAATAGATATATATATATATATATA
>NW_012027296.1:155873-160246 GCF_000956235.1 Wasmannia auropunctata
TGAAATTTGCCTATTTTTAGCGATCAGAATAGGTGATCCTTTAATTTTGGCATAGAGTATATATTGTTTATTAGCCTCAATACGTTATACTTTAAATAATTATTGAATTTACGCGGTCTGAAAACGCGCTAGATTGTTTATTGCGAAGAATGATATCACATGCCTCTGTGGTCTAAAGGCAGGCCGTCCGTCTGGCAAACGTGGAGATCCAGATTCGATTCCTGGCTGAGAACATAAAGTGATATTTTTTCGCAATAAATTTCTTTACAGATTCGTCGAGAATGATTCGTATAGATGCAGACTAGCATTTATTTGACGTCGCGGGGGAGGAGGGATTTATTAGATATGCAATGCATATGAGCATCAAGTACTTATTAAATTAATTAGCAATTTAATACATGATAATACGGTTCTGTTTCAATCAGAGGGGGAGAGGGGGAGATTGCGTTGAATCCGGAAGTAACGACACGCAGTTTTGTCGAAGCTAGGATACGTATTTAAAATCATATAAGAAAATAATTGAAACACCAAGATCCTGCTATGACCGTGTTGGCCTTAATGTAATGTGGCCGTAATCAGTACATGTCACAATCTAAGTTTTAAATTTTCTAATTATATTATTTTTATTTTTTAAAAGTTTATTTTATTTTTTTAAAGAGAATCAAAACTATGGTGAAAATGTATGCAATATACATATATGTATCCATTTACATTAATAAATGTCTAAACATTGCGCACTTAATACCGAATTTCCGCATTTAATACCCGAATTGACTCTTATTTTGATTTTATTTCTTTTTTTTATTGACAAAGATTAATTTATTGACAAAGTTTATGATATTTATATTGATTATTTATTTATATTAATTATTTTATTAATTTTGTTTATTCCGTATTGCGCATTAGTTTTACTTATAATTTTGTTTACTCACATTTTAATTAAGCATATTTATATTATTAATATTTTATATTTAAGTTTTTGTATATAATTTTCTGTTTTCAAATAATTTTTTGTATAATATTTTTAACACAATTTTATTAAAGTCAATTTAAAATTATTAGCATTTTATTTAGGCTGAAATTTTTTCTCTTATATAAATAAAATAATATTACTTTAAATTAAAACAATATTATCTCGGTCGAGTGACTTTGCCGCATTTTTTGTAATTGCCCAATCGTGAATATTAATAGTATTCGATAATAGAAGTTTACGCTCATTGTAACACTTCTCAGAAACAATGCAATTGCTCTCTGAATGCGCATTGAGAAATGCATCGTAAGGCAGGGAATCACGTTTCCCAGCCACGGCTGGAAGACCTGCCCGAAGAGAGTTTTCCCGCACAAGTTCCAACTCCCGTGATCCCCCGTTCGAGGGTTGGCGTCTTTGTGGACCTCGACATTCTTCGACAAGTTCGAAAAGTCGCCGGTGTATACCGGGCCGATCTACTTCCGGAACTTCGCGATCCTAACCCCCCCTCCCTTACGTACTTGAAGCGGAACAAAAAATGTCTGACCGCTTTAAATCACCGGAGAGGATGGAAAAGTTTTCCCGAAAGCCGTCGCATTTAGCAACGTGGAGATAAAAACTCGGGACAATAACATGGTCAACAAGGTTTTCGAAAGAACAGCTGACTTTCGTTATTTTGATATAGCGCAGCGCGATTTCCGAAATAATATTTGTCTATTATGTAACACAAAAATTTTAATTGTCCAGTCTGTCTGTAATATCCACCTGTATTTTTCATTTTAGATAAAACCACCAATAAAAATTATAAAGCAACTTTTAAACCCTTGCCGTTGAATTTTGATTAGATTATTAAATTTCAAAATACATATATCTAATTATAAAATACAATATACAATTATCAATACATGTATTTGATTATAAAACATAATAATGTAATCATAATCCATATAAAATTACTTGTTAAAATAAAATATTGATACCAAATGTACGCGTACAAAAGATTTGATATTAAAGACTACCGCCAATTCTCAATAAGTGTCAGTAAAATAAAATATAATATATATATTACAGTACTTGCATTTATTAAAAAATCTGACGTAAAATAGTACAATAATAATAAGTCTTGTTATATCTTGTTATATTTTTAAGTGCTAAGCACTTAATTTCAAAAATTTTTAGTATAGTTTCAGTAAAAAAAGTTTTCAAAATGTTTCATTGCACGATACAATATTCATAGTAAAAAATTCAGTCAAAATTAAAGTCATAACAAGCGATTGTCTTAGAAAGTTTAATAGTATTAATGAAGAGAAATATTTGTGCGTTATTTTATCGCAACTTTCGTTGCAAATTTTAAATTGCATAAAGCGATTTGTCTTAAGAAAACGTGATATAGGTATAAAAATTTACAATTAGCACAACCGAGTTAATATATTTTTATAATTATATTTATATAATTAAATAATTAATGCAGGAAAATAAAACATACATTATAATTTAATAACGATATATATTATACTTATATATGTTTTAATGCAATCTGGACGTTAAGTTTTTGTACATTACATTTGGTCTTAAAACCGCTTTATGCAATTTAAAATTTACTAAAACTTAATTTAATGGAATTCGCATCAGTAGCGCGCGCAATTGCGTCACGTAATACTGAAATTATTTTTAAAATTAAGTTTTGATCCCAAATCTTTTTCATGTGAGGGGACGCGGATATTTGACATCCATTTTTTACTATTTTTAAAAGATAATTTTATATAGATTTCATATCTTTTTTAAATAACATTAAAAATAACATTAACATGTATATTAACAAAGTATATTAACAAGTATAAAATACAATTGAAACATTTTCTAGCACACTGTAATAAACAATATATCTAACTTTGTATTTGATAATATATTTTTAAAAATGTCTTTTTTTGAAACAACATCAATTATTTCTCAACAATTCTTTGTAAAAAGAAGTACATTAATATCTTTAGCGCCTTTAGGTCATTGTCTATTGATATTAAAGATTACAAAAAATATAATCATATTTATTTAAGTAAATTTGCTTCAATTAGTGGCAGAACTCAGTAATGCATTACAAATTAAATTATTATTTTACAATAACTAGAAGTGTATAAAATGTACTTAAAAAATAAATTCTTCTTTTAAAAACAGAACAATAAATATACACAAGATTATATCACTTTATAATTATAAAAATATTAATCTTTTTGACAGATATTTTGATAAAGTCTTTTGAATAATGTTAAAGGCGAGATTAAAGGTTAATATTTTTATAATTATAAAGTGATATAATCTTGTATATATTTATTGTTCTGTTTTCAAAAGAAGAATTTATTTTTAAGTACATTTTATACACTTCTAGTTATTGTAAAATAATAATTTAATTTGTAATGCATTACTGAGTTATATATATATATATATATATATATATATATATTTACTCAATTAAATTTAGTGTTGCAATATCTTCATTAATGGAGGAGGAGAGGGGCACAAGGAGAAAAATTAAAAATATTTTTTATATGTATATGTATATAATTTGACCCCAGCGATCAATTGAGACTGATTAAAACTCAATCAACTCAACCTGAGATTAAAAAATACATAATAGAAATGAAAAATATATACTGGATTTATTTCGGCGGCCCGCCGCCGTTCCACGCAATCTTCGCTGCGTGTGTGAATTTTACGCGAAACACTACCATGTCTCTAATAACATATTAAATTATAAAATATATAAAATTTAATATATTTTACAGGAAAAAAAAGCATTATATAAAATATAACGGAAATCATAGATCAGTCTTGAGCAAAGTTTTTATTTTAAGAAAGCTAAATTATTAAAGAAATTTCTCTATTAAGAGAAAAAAATAATATTTCAATAAAAATTTAATAATCAGAAATCGATATAACACAAATTTAATCGTTTTGCGTAGTTTAAGAACACTCTCGGAACTTCCTATGGATGGAAGATGCGACGATGCCTCTGACAAATAGCTCTGTTTACAATGCATCTAACCGAGCGATCAGACACCCTCTGTTAGAAACGTATAATAGAATACCCCATTCTCTCCCTTATGCATCAAGATAAGCCCTTCTTCCCCTCCCTCCAAGTTTTCGATACCTTTCCAACCCGTTTCCACCCGTTTCGCGATTCCCAGCGCAAACATCCGCTCGCAAGGGACGATCGATTCGCCCCATTCGCCCTCGAGACCACGTGATATGCCGGCGTGCACATCGTAATTTGCATCCTTTATCTATACACGGAAAGAACAATTTTGCTGAATCCAGATCTGAAAATAATTTTTGTTCAATAATCAAAATAATTTTGTGTAAAAGTCAAAGTGATTGCTAGAATATCAAAACGTTTTATAGCAATGCTTAT
>NW_012027297.1:0-2578 GCF_000956235.1 Wasmannia auropunctata
ATATATATATATATATATATATATATATAACAGATGTAATTATTATTATGTCAATATATTTATTTACACAGTACACAGCACATATTTTATAGTGTATTATATTTAATATACAATGTATAATATACATAATTCTTTCGATATATTTAATACATGTGATATACATAAATCTTTCCACAATAATATTTTTGCAGTATATTAATATTTTAAGTTATAAATTATAAAATAGCATATATTTTAAATAGCTGTATATTAACGATTGAAACAAATTTTACTTAATTTTACTTAATTATAGAGCATATAGTATTGGCCAAAATATTAGCTACCATAACTATTACTTAACATTTCAACTAAAAAAATGGTTTATGGCATTTGTCGTAAATTATCTTTCGTTTCTTGAACCTTCTGTCTCTCATATAATTCCGGTAAAAACCAATAGGAAACAACATAAATAAAAAAAAATAATTTTAGATAAATGAAAAAATTATTTTTAGCTTCAAGGCTTCAAACGCTTGCATTAATTTTGCCAACAGGAACAAATCTTATACGAAGTGGATGAGTAGGTCGAGGTAACAAGCCAATTTGTATCCGAATATTTTTTAAATAAATCAATGGGCTCCAAGCAGAAATTGTGTAGCAGAGGGGCTACTATCGCCTTCATTTCCAGTATAGCAAATTGTTGACCTATAATTTATTATGTATTGCAATCTATTTTTATAAAAAAGTATTTAAAAAATACAGCTTACCGATACAGTTATGTGATCCAGCACTGAATGGTAAATACGAATAAGGGTGACGGTTTCGGATTTTCTCGGGTAAAAATCTATCTGGATCAAATACTTCTGGATTTGGCCAAAAATTGGGATCTCTGTGGACTCCGTAAATATTAAGATTCACTAATGTTCCAGCAGGCACTAAATATGATCCTAAAAAATATATTATAAAATAAGATTTATGTAGAAATAATAATAATTGAAAGCTTCATTTAAGTTTTAAAATTAAATGTCTATTTAATACAATACAGGAATAAATGTGTATAGTTTGCGTAATAAAATTATAATATAATAAATATTCTAAAGCTAACATTGTTTTCTGAAAATATTGTATGTACATATTATATTATATGTAATTTATTTACATAAAATTTTTGGAATTTTATATAAATAAATCAATAAAAGTATAAAAATTTTAGAATCTTTGAAATATAAACATTGAAATATAAATATTACTTATATCTACAGGGTGTTGCATTTATATATTATTGGCAGTACGATGGATAGCGCGACAGATTTTTCAGAGGCAGGCACGGCTCAATAGGTATATGGATACCATCCATACCATATATGTATGTATACCATCGTTATATCTATTGAGTCGTGCCTGCCCCTGCGAAATCTGTCGCGCAACTCATCGTACTACCAAATATGTAAATGCAATATCCTGTACATATACGGCTTTTACATTTGACAACACATTGCATAATATTATATATTAAAAAGTATATAGAAAAAAGTCAGATATATACGTAATTTTATGTCTTTCACAGAAGTTCGTGCTGTAATAACACCGGGATACAAGCGCAACGCTTCTTTTATACATCTGTCCAAATATGGTAGATCTTGCAATAATTTTGTAGTAAGTTTCTCCCCATTTTTTTCCATAGCAGTATCAATTTCATACCTGACACGATCCTGTATCATTAATGTTAATTAAAAATATATTTCTTATTATCTGTTTTTGTATGTACAAAATATTCCTAAGAATTATCTATTTATTTTATAGTTATCTTAATTTATTTATATACATATTTAAAACATAAAAGATGTTTTATGTTTATAATATATGTATATACGATATATTTTCTTTGTATATTGATATATGCACATAAGCAAATTGATCTTTGCATATATTATATATATATATTTATGTTAAAAAGAAATTTGATATTTTTTAATTTTAAGTTTTTTTTTTGGAGTTATTGGAATTAATTAATTTTTCTCCTTAAAGTGGCGCTTATTTACTGATAAATACCTGAATATTCTTATGCTCAGCTAATAATGCTAACAGATAGCATATACCCATCGTCACAACTTTATGACCCTATAATCACACTGTGCATTGATATGCAAATACTTAATACATAAAAGAATAAGAAAAAATACGTACCTTATATATAAGAATATTAACTATCTCTTTGATGTCCAAATCAGTTAAATGATTCTCTCGAGATGCTGCTATTAGAAGATCCAATAATGCGAGCCGTTTTCTTTGTACTAAATCAAAGTACATAAGTGTGTGTCAGTATCATAATTTAATAGCCTAAATCTTCCGTGAGATTTGCATTATGTAACATTGACTATATTTAAGATATGTAAAGATATATCATTATATTTATAAATTGTAAAAAAATAATTATATTATATGAACATTGATAAAGTTTTTAAAATACAACTTGTTTTGTTTATATTACGTACTTCTAATTGTTCCTGTGTCATCTGACTCTGTCAATATATCATTATCAAAATTTTTCAAGTATCGATCATTGGTGAGTTCATGAAAAAGTTTCCTTTCGGCAATAATC
>NW_012027297.1:11097-12996 GCF_000956235.1 Wasmannia auropunctata
TATTTACGCGTAATTTTTCTCTTGCTAAAACCTAGATAAATATACTTGATAATAAATATTATTAAAATTGGCTGCGATTCATTTAATTGAAACGCTATATATATAATAATAAAATGTTTCGAAGAGTTTTATATTGATTAATCAGAACAAGAATTTATATATTAATCAAAAAATGTCTTCAAATATTGACATTAATTATATACACAATACAAGCGCCAAGCGGTGGCAATTATCTCACGAAGGATATCTCCCTTCTCTCCGCTTTTCTCGTATTTCTCGCGCTGTGTTACCCGAAATTTAGAAAAGGATTTCGGACAATTTCTGACAGTGACGAATATAACATTTATAAAAAGACGATTTTTATAAATGTTATATTTTATTAGAATGACGTATATGCACGCATATATAATTTATAAATACATACGCTCGCTTTTTAATATTGATAGAAATAAATAATAAAAAAATAAGATAAATATGATTAAAATAATATGGATGCTGAATATTATTATCTTTCTATTTCCTCACAAACAACTTTAAGTAGAAGATTTCAATAAATTCCGAGAGCTATATCATAAATTTTGGGATGGAATCTATCGAAGATCTTATGGCCGGTGGTAGCGTGCCCGATTTGTAGTCGCGGAATCGTTGGATCGATTCTCTATCATCGCATCTTTTTTTCAATTTAGAATTTTCATTTTTCATTTTTTTTACATAAAATATTTGTAATAGTAATAAAATCAATTTAGTAATCAGAATTTATTGATATAACGTGCTGAAAAAAATATAATTTTCAACATTTCTTTCTTTCGAGTATAGGATTAACTCTTTATTGTTAGATAATAAGTTTTACAGAATCTCTTCATTACTTTGAGAGAGAAAACGTAATTTTCTACAACGCACTTTCCCAAGTTTTTGTAAGTTTATTTTCGTGTAATGCAAAACATCCAATATATATGTACCTATACATTTATAATAACATTTACAAATATAATAAAATATAACATGTACAGGGAATATATTTATTAAAATTAAAGGAAAAATATTTAAATAAATTATTAACGAAATCAATATTATATGGAGTTTGAGTATATAAAAAATGTAAATTATAGCTATAGTCTGAATATATAAAAATGTAAATTACACAGGAAGATTACTTCGTCAAATCGCATCGAAATGCAAAAATCAAAATATTACAGTGCATACAATGCAACAAATAAAAGGAAACATATTCTCGCGCGATATAAAGGAATATCAACTGCTGCGGGAAGTGCCAAAGTTTTATAATTCTTAATTCTTTCCATATCAAAACTTTCGTCATCTCTCTTCAATTCTAGCAATTCGAGCGCATAATCCTTTTCCGAGCGATGCACCAGTTGCATAAACGATTTCACATCGAGATCGAGATCGGAAAGTTCGTTTAGGTTCGATCTTGCTCACTCGTTTTCTGAGAGAACAACGCTCTCTTCTCGCTTTACCCTGAAACGATCGTTCCTCAACGATCTTGAAAATTCCGATCCGCATCTCTGGTCGGAGCTACTACCACGCGACGAGTACGTTGAAAATCTGCCGAAATCTTCGTTATTCTTCAGGTGACACATCGCTTCCAATTCGGCTTTTACTTTATTTATACTTTCGCGATTTACAAATGAATTCTCGTCGCGGAACTCGGACGTCTCGTAATCTGTCTTCGACCGTCTCCTCATTTCGTTTTCCCGATTCCCTCGACATTAAATTTCTGTGATATACAGGATGTCGTATTTTAATCGATCACCTCAAATATCTCTTGAACAGTGCATTTTAGAAAAAAATGTTTCAGACAAAAGTTTTGGGACTTCAAGAGAGACATAAGATGATAACATTGGTTTGACCCTGAGTGGCGTCTGTCTCTTATACACATCT
>NW_012027297.1:13016-39343 GCF_000956235.1 Wasmannia auropunctata
GCTGGAGTTCAGACGTGTGCTCTTCCGATCTCAAAAGTACTAGAAAATATTAAAAATGGCGTCGAATGGCCAATCATAAGTTTGATTTATTCGGCAGCCATTTATAATAGCGATAAATCAATCTTATGATTGGCCATTTGCGTGTCCAATCAGGACTCGTAACACCGGTCGCGCTTCTCTGATAATCTAGGACTCTAATCATGACCTAAGACAGCACATGTCAAGATCAAGACCATTAAAGGTTATTATTTTTTTTTATTTTCATTTTTGAAAATTATTTTTATTTTTTGAAAAAAAGAGAAACATTCTCCAATAATCATGACTTTGACACGATAACCAAATTCATTTAATATTAAAATCATACTGGCAGTCAACAAGATTCTCGCTCGGCCCGCCTTAAAGACTAGCCATTTCTGATTGTGTCTCTCCTATCTCAACAAACTCCTTTTTCCTCAATTAAATTCCAAGATTGATCCCACTCCCCGCGTCCTTCATACCTAGGACGTAACATGCATGCTTTTTAAATTAATTACACTCAAAAATATTTAGTTTTCTATTATAAATATCTCTTTTGTATTAAATATTTCGAGCATACACTTACTCGATAAAAGTTCGGATATTTGTATAAATTTTATCAAATGGTTATTTAAAAAATTATAAAGTTACCAAACAACAATTGCATTACTATCTGTTAAATTATATACTTTAAACACATACTAATACATTTGCAAAAGTTTTTTAAATTATTTTAATTTTATTTATTTTTGTAAGTAGTGAGCAGGTAAATTAGAAGTAGGAAATTGATTTCTAAATTAATATAATTTAAAAGTTTTTTTTAAATTTATTAATTTTACTATTACTATTTTAATTTTACTATTCTGAAAAATACAGTATATTATTTTGGTACATAAAATTAAAATAATTTATAAAACTTTTACAACTGTATTAGTATATGTGTCTAAAGTATATAAGAGAGTAATGCAGTTGTTATTCAAATGATAATTAAAAATCTCCGAACTCCCAAAAATTAAAATCTAAAATATTACAAGAAAAAAGACTATGAGAGTTAATGCAGTAAATGTTGCGCAATAAAACTATTATTTCTCTTCTTAATAATGTAAATTTAATTCAAGTGTTCGACTTGAATTCGATGCCATCTTCAGCGAAATACAATAATAGTTATAAATAAAACAAAATTACAGACGCAATAAAAAACTCGAAAAGCACGCAGTTATCAGAAAGTTGTTAAAAGCTTGTTGCATAATTGTGTGAAACTTAATTGTTATACGTCTAATGAACGAAATCAATTAAGAACTGTGCACTCATTTTTAATTTTATAACAGTAATTATAAATGACTAATCAATAATCGCATTAATTATTAAATACGATATTAATTTACATTTGAGAAATAATATCATCAAATTACAATCTTTAACGCATATAAAGCTATTTTCTCCGCTACTTCATAATCTTTTTAAATATATGCCTGGTTCAAAAATGAATATATAAAGAACAGCTGCCACAATTTGAAAATCCAATAGATTTTTGTTTCTCTGGAAAAGATATACAAGAAATACCACATTGTTCCACATATAGTGCACCTGCTATAATACGATGTTCCTGGTGCAAGGAATACTCTTGTATCCATCATTTATTTTAAAGAATATAATTGTGAACATTTTGTTACGTAAAAATCATGTTAGTATTAAAAGATTTATAATTAAATTTAAATATTCATAATATGTTTATTGCTGTTTATAATAAATGTGCTTATACATCACAGAAAATGGCGGAATGACAGATAATTAATCTTGATATCATAGAACATGTGTTGACACATCAATGACTGTCCTTTATTTGTAACAATTATTATAATTTATTATTATTAAACTGTTCTATAGAAGGTTACAAATACATTTGGAATAAAAAATAAAATTCCATCATTTTATAGCATTCTAATGGAAAATTATTTTTTGTATAAAAGAAGAGTTGAATTTTTAAAAACAATTTTTTTTAATATTATTTTAGACATGTTTTAAAAACTAAACTTAAGATACTATTTTAAGTATTATTACTATATAATTAACAATATTTTAAGTAATATACCTCAAAAGCTATTCCAGATAAAAATGTTATTTTAAATTATTGTATTTCAAAAACTATTAAAAAGGGAAGACGACTGCATTTCGAATAATTTATGTATTAAAAAATGAGAGTTATAGATTAGTGTTTTACCCCGGAAAAAAATAAAACAATGTTCGACTAAAATGTGTAACTGCATAATTAGTTTTATAAATAAGTATCAAATTCTAATTTTAATAAAACTTTGCATACATATAGATTACGTAAAGAGATGAATTTAGAAAATATCAGTTGCGGAGAAAAAATGGTTTTAAAATAACTTTCTTTATATTAAAATGATTTTTCAATTTTTTTTCGTTATATTTTGAAAACTATTTGAGATATTAAAAATGTTTGATACCAAAGTTTTTACGACAAAATCATATGTATTCATTTACATTAATAACATTTTTGATAAATAATTAAATAAATTTTTTTTTAATTATTTACATGAGTGAAAAGAAGTGATTTTACTGTAAAACTTTTGTATAAAACATTTTTTGATATCTTGAATAGTTTTTGAGATATAACGAAGAAAATGAAAATCGCTTTACACATAAGAAGTAGTTTTATCCCTTAAGAGAATGCTGAAAGATTGCGGAAAAATTTGCACGAGGTTGATAAAACAGTATCTATTCAATTTTAATGGGATCTCTAAATGAACTTCTTACAATATCTCCTGTCTTACTCAAACATGTGCATTGTCCTTATCTAACATATTGAAGTGCCATCTTTTACAAAATCCGGCACTTACTGCTAGACGCTTTGTTTACCATTCTTATCTTAGTTAAACGTACGAATTACAATTACAATTACCATTGGAATCGTAAAGATTTCTTTTTTCCTAGGCTTTCAATCGTAGCTCAAAAGGCTTTGTATTATTTGTTTTTATGTAATTCGATTCAGGGGACGTAAGCATTTTGTACATATGAACTACAAAACTTTTACACTAATGAAATGTTTACGTCAGATGAAAGCAGTTTTTAATTTTTTTTGTTTTTACTACAAATTTCTTCGTCTCCCGAATACATTTTATGTCTATTTCAATTCTGTAAAAGGGTTTTCAATTCCGTTTTATCATTTCTGAGAAATCTTAAGGACTGCAATGTGTAATTCCTACCTTTTATCATCTTTTTAAAACCGTTTTGGGCAGCAACTGCTATTTTTTAAATTCATCCATTCAGGTAACTCACATGTGTAAAAAGTTGTGTTAAAATTAGAATTTGACTTCATAAGGTTTCCTTGTTAATCGTATGCAAAATAAACTTTCTTTCAATTCCGAATCTAGATTTGTTTGTTCTGTTAGTTTTTTTTAAATTTTTTTTTAACTCTTTAACAATGCTTTGTTTTATTATTTGACATAAGTCGAACTAACAATTCTTATATTTCATTTCTTTAAAAAGTATTTTAAATAAAGTATGTTGCTAAGAGAAAAAGAATGAACTTTAGGCGCATGTATAGCTTACAAAAAAGAAAATAGATATTTCAATAAAAATTATATGATTACTCTCTTAAAAAAATGCGCTAAAAAAAATCATCGTTTAACATGTATAAACATTTACGATTCAATTATATAAGAATATATTATATATACATATATATATATAGGTATATATATATATATATTTATCAATTATATAACAAAGCATTAACATTTATGGCAGTAGAATATTATCGAAAAAGATACTCAATATGATATAAAATTCACTCATTCATTCCTTCGATTTTTTAACACGTTTACTACCCATCTGAAAAAACACCTCTGAAAGCCTATTTCACAACATTTTAAAACAGTGTTTAATATTTAGCTGATTTCGATTTGAGATTTCTCATAATTTTACTGTGATAGGTCAGTATCACGCATGACGGACAGCAAACGTGTTAGTTATTAATTTTCAAGCTAATTTCGTTTAAATGATTGTATAAAATGATTGCATAAATTGTATAAAACGGTCGTGATAGTAGCTCCTAATACATTCTTCGGAATTTTTCGATGATTCGATCATGCCTTACCACGCGTTTCGTCTGGATCGTCGATGATATAATATTGCCACAGCCATATAAAACGGGTGTATATCTTGCACATATCTACGAATAGAAAATAGATGTTTCAATAGAATTCACATAACTATTCTATTAAAAAAAACGTACATCAATAGTTTAACATACATAAATTAGGCACATTTATGATTCAATCATCAATTATATATAATATATATAATAACGGAGCATTAAAATATTTTCTTAATAAAATATTATCGCGAAAGATACACAATATAATATAAAACTCACTTATTCGTTCCTTCGATTTGTTTAATCAGTAATTTCCAAATCCGTTTCGTTCAAATAATTGTATAAAATGATTGTAATAGGCTCCTTCTGCATTTCTCGAAACTTTTCGATGATTCGATTATATCTTGCCACGTGTTTTGTCTGGATCGTCGACGGTAACATCATTACAGCCATAAAACATGAATCCGTATTGCCAGCTTCAACAAGGCCTTCTATAACACTCAGATTGACTTCTTCCAAATCGGAACGTTTATATACTCTGCTTAGGAAGTACTTGAGAATCTCGGCCATTGATGAAATTAGTAGAGATGAAAAGATGTCGATTAATTCGTGCAACTGTTGACCAAGTCTCAGGCCAAAGGAGTCCTTGGTTGATGTACATTCTTGCAACTTCTTCGCGTATACCAACAGCAAATAAGACTTTGCGTCTTGTTTAGGTGACAAGATAGATGAAAATATCATTTGCATGTTATCAATGACTTCCGGATTAATTATGGATTTATTAAAGCAAAACTTATCCATGTAGCTAACGACAAAATCATCTAGAAATAAATGCACGGCTTTGTTAACTGGGTAGTAGTGTAATTTTTTAGGATGGGACATATTCCAATAAGTTTTCACTTTGTTCTGAAAGACATCGGCAAATACTTTGATACGTGCTGCATATTTATCATGATCTTTTGATAAAATGTACGATATCGTAAAGCGTCTCGCTGCGCTGGATATATCACTATTCATATGGAACAAAAACCTTTGAAGTATATTCTTGGCAAATTTATCAGAAAGAAGATTGAAAACGGATTCAGTAAGCACGGTCAAATAATTGGCAATGTATTTGTTTGCCTCCTGATTGTCCAGTCCCATTTTTTCAAGATCGTCTATCGTTTCGAGCCACAGATCGAGATATTTCATGACATATTCATTAGGGATCTCGGGAAACAGTTTCATTTCTAAAAGCAGCGCTTTGTCCTCGAGAGTCAACGTCGACATCGTTTGACAATATAGGGACCAGGTTTCGGGATTTGGCTTTGCGAGGAATAATTTCTGAAATATCTTGAACAAAACTTGTCGTATTGAATAATGGCTTTCGGTTGCCCAAGTTTTCTGAAGAAAATCCATAAGTTCTCGCTCAGAAGCTATTAAATACATCAGTCTAATCCCGTGTTTTCGTGTGCTCACACGCATATTCATCAACTTTTGTACAACTGATATCACTTTCGGCAAAGAAGTCCGCCTACTTACGTTTGTTAGAGTCTTCAGAGCTATTAACAAGTAATCTCCTACGCACAATGTAACTACGAGCTCGAGAGGCACTGGTGGATTGGAAAGTCTCATGCTCAGTGGTAAATTTTGTATGATATTATAATTATCTTTAGCATTCGGATGATTAATATCTAACGCTGTTTCTGTGGGTATAAGAGGTTCGATTAATTTTGTCAATTCATCACCATAAAATAAAATGGCCAAAATAACTACGCTGGGCGATGTTTTGTCTATATTTTTATCGTGAACATAATTCATGCAACGCTCAGCAAATTTAATGGGTAAGTCTTTACACCAACGTGTAACCCTGACAAAGTGTTGTACGTGTTTGAGATGGTAGTTCTTCAAACAGTCTGCTAAATATTCTTCCCAATTGTCCAATATGTTTTGCAAATCTCGTTTTAATAAAGTGAGCGCCGCGCCTGACATTACATCCACGATATTTGAAGGGAACCAACTGTGGTATAATTCGGGTTCATTCTTTTGCAATACATTTTTCACGTCTGACTTTCTTCCGGAACATATTATTTCGTGAATAATATCCAGTAGCCCAGGATAATCTCTAATTGTCATTTTTTCTATCATGATGCGCAACTTTTTACATCTATCATTGAAATCGTATATTGCTGTAACAAGTCGGCAAACGTTATTTTCTCTTTGATCAAGATCTTTAAAAGATTTTGTTTGAATTTTATTTGCGAAAGCTACGAGACATTGTCTCTCATACTGTGGATATTTTGTGAGAATGTTAAAGTTTACGTAATAATAATTATTTTCTAGAAATATATCGATCAGTTCCTCAATTGGTATATTGTGTATAAATTTGAAATGTATCATAGCCGAGAGTATTTCTTCCGGTATGGATATATTTTTTACGTACAACAATCGAACAATGTCTAGTACAAGAGAAATCTGCTTTTCACTTAAATGAGGTAAATCGTATATTAGCAGAAGTTGTTGAAATACTTGTTGGAATAGCCAATCGCTTTCGTTTTTATGTCTTTTTAAGAAATATGTCAAAGTATCGGACAACGCATTATCGTCCTCATTGACCTTACAAACGTAAATCATTTGCAAAAGAAGACCCAATCTGTTTATTTCATCTGGAGTATTATTTATTTTTTCCTTGATAACCGGTATGGCTTCGTTTACAGGTAAATAACAAATCCAAGCTGTTTCATATTCCATTGTATATTCATAATGATTAGTCTTTAAACTCTGCATCTCGATTTTTATTTTAGCCTGTTTGATCCGTTCCTCGGCAGGTAATAGTTGTAATAAAGCAGGCGTAATGTTTTTCGTCGCTTTGAGAAGATCAGCATCGTATTTACTCTTATATGATTTACAAAGCAAATCGTATTGTTTATTACGTGGATAATGCTTCAAATAATTGAGCATACTATCTGTGTCAAAGAAAGAAATTTCTGTGGGCAACAGACCTGGAAATATTTTCTCCATTAAATCCTCGTTGATCTTATTGAGTGGTAAAATGGAGATGTATAAAAGTGGCTTTTTTATCAGGTGTTGGCGAGCTTTTTTCAGAAATATTTCGGCACACGTATTGCTCAAAACAATATTCGGTGGATTAGTTTCATGTATCTCACACAATTCCACAAAAGCTTCCAATCGTTTCTTTATCAATTTAGGCAGTAAACATTTGTATCTTTCGATGCCGATCGCGAAGGGAGTGTGCTCGGTTGCATTTAGTTCGCAAGGTTTCAATAATTTGAGAAAACGCACTATCAAATCCGGATTCTTGCGGAAGATTTTTTTAACAATTTCAACAGGCAGCACGAGTTTCTTCTCCACAATTATTTTATAAGCAAAATCCTCATCGCAAGCCATGATCAACGGGTAAGCGGCTTGTACGCTGTAAATAGATGCCACTGCCGTGAACATTTCCTGCGCGTAAACTGGATCTTTGCCGGACAATCGATGCGCAAGTGTAATCACAATACGCGTCCTCGTGTTTACGGAAACGTAAGGGAAGAGACGTTCGCAGAAATACGCAATGTTAACGATCTTTTTGTGACTGCCATCAAAAAACCAAGAGGCTTTAAGAGCTCGGTTTATTATTGTCAAGTCTTCGCACTTGAGCGCCCAAGTTATATCCTCGTGTTTCTTCTTCTTAACGGCAGTTTCTACACGCAATATAGGCAGCAATTCTGACGGAAGTTGTTCAAGATCCCCGCTGACCTGATGGAAAGTCAATCTACCGATCCAACGCCATTTCTCACTGGCAGTATTGCCTGGTATCTTTTGAATCGCCCGCAGATAGGGCATCTGTAAGTCGCAAGGTATTTCGTAATTCATCGTGACACTTAAAGACAAAGTACGGGCAAAGAAAGCAAAATGAAAATATTTTATATATTCTATATCCCATAAATAACGTGAATCTTCGTTTTATCCTCTTGCGTTATCTGATGAAACCGTTGTTACCGTTGGTCGAGCGAATCCAAGCAATGATCTTGTTTGTTCCGTTTCGATAAGTCGAAGGTCAAATCGATGCAGAGGACTCGACGCTCACAGCGAATTTAACATCTCAATAATGAATGTTCGAATGAAAAACGCAACGCAGCCACTGCATGAATTTGTATGTTTGTATCTTCAAAATGCGCAAAACGACAAAAAAACAGAAGATCGTTTTTCGCCAGATGCACAAATGCAACTTCGTCTTCGGCCGAAGAACGCGTAACTCGACGATACCGTTCGTATATAACTAATCGTAAACGTTACTCGCACGTACTGACTGATTATCTTTCGTATTTTCATACGTCTGACCGGCGAGATATATATATAAGTTTATCTCGCCGAATTCTGGTCGATTGCAATGTTTCGTAAGGATCTCTTTTTGCACACGTGGTATGTATAAATCGCCACTTTTTTTGATTATCTGTTCACTCTGACCGCATGATTCACGGAACGATCGATTACAATACAATTTGCCAACGGACTTATACAACGCTGAAAAAGCAACCAGAAATTGCCTTGCGAGAGACGCATGCGCCTTGAGACAGAGCATGTGCGACGTGCTGCCCTGCACACATTATGGCACATACGTAATACTACGGCTGATTTCTGTAAAGCGCATAATATATGTATCATTTTATTCTTGTTGTTTACCGAATATTAAACAAGAATAAAATGATACATCATGCGCATTATGCGCTTTACAAAACTCAGCCTACATTGCTAACAAAAATTAAAAGCGGCGAAAACATCACGGTGCAAACGATATCACCCTCTCGTTTTCACAATTCGTGTACTTCGTAAACGTGCGCATGCGCGCGTCTCTAGCTCATTTCATATAATCATATATTTATATTGTATATTTTTATTATTATTTTTATTATTTTTTTATATTTCTTATCATATTTATCCATTAGATGTAAAACAAGGATAGAATGACGCGACAGCGCGCTTTCCAAACGCGCCTTATGTTATATCATGGTCGCGCAGACAACGTAAACGAGTTCTAAACTTTGTCGAAGTTGACATTAGTGAAACAGCTTCGAACCAACCGATTTATTTATAAGGAGGAAGAGAGAGAATTAGACAGAGTTTCAAATGCGCGAATCGTAGATTCACGCGGCTGCAAATGCTCGACGCCCGAAGTTTGTTACACTCGCACATTACACTCATAGGGCTGTTAAGGCTTGAACAGACTTGAAATCGAGGCGAAGCCAACAAAACGAAAAAGAAGAAGAAGAAGAAGAAATCGAGGCGTGAAACAGGATGTATAAGGTGGACACAGTCAGCGCGCTGCGCGAAGCCACGGAGCCCGGCGTGATAACACAGAACATGCTCGTTTCTTTAACAATTGACCAAGGGCCGAAGAAAGAAGGCGGTAGACTGTTTCTCCAAGACGGTATCGAACTGGACAAATTAAAAGAGATTCGCATCGAGTTTCTCAGTAGGCAATAGTCGTGCATACGTATCTAATCACTTATGAATAGCGTTAAGAACATATAAGTACATCGGCTGATTTCAATAATATTAAATTATGACATTCATAATCTGATTTTATATTTAACATTATTTTAAGTATGATCTTGAAATGTTATATGGTCATTTCATTGACTAAATCAAGTCTTTAAAACCACCTAAGATAGATTTATAAAACAATTTTAAATATAAAATTGGATTAGAAACATCACATATTAATTTAATTCTTACTACACACGATGGTGTTCACGTCTGATCATTCGTGTATTAATATATAATTGTCATCACTTTTACACACACACACACACACATACACACACACACACACACACACACATACACACACACATACATATATATATAAGTATGTATGTATATATATATATATATATATGTCAAAGTCATAATCATTGGAGGTTGTTTCGCTTATTTTCAGAAAATAAAAATAATTTTCAAATATAAAAATAACAGAAAGAATCTCCAATGATCATGGCCTTGATACGTGTTGTCAAGCTCATGATCCTGAACAACATTCAAAATTAAGGTTTCAGCCATTGTCTGGACACCTTGAATAATGCTAATGTGATACTGTAACTTTTAAGCTTTAATATAATTCGAAAAGTGATTAATGAAAAAATATTTTATTATAGTGTTTTGGAAAGCTCTTAAAAAGCTACAAGAATATGCAATAATAAATGTGGGGTTCCATTAAAAAAATTTAAAATGATCTTTCCCTGATTTTGACAACGCCACCCAAGATCAAACTAATAAGATCAGTAAATAGATCTTTTTAAATCCTACACTTTTATTCTGATGCAAAACTTATATTTTATATGATATTCAGGTGTCCTCTTTAAATAGCATTTATAACATTATTGTGTGTTTAAAAAATTGTAGATAAATTAAATTAATTATAACCAACACAAATGATCTAATTCTGTGTAATAATTTTAAAAGTTAATAATATGAAAGTAAAATTATATATTGACTTATATTTTAGAAATAAATTTTCTCTAGTTTTATTTTATTAATAATATAAAATTGCATTTCCAATTTGGGCATAAAATTATGTTTGAGGACTGAATAATAATCAATGTATAGTTCAAGAACATAAAAACAAAATATATAAAATTCACAAAAATTAAATCTAAGATGCCAATGGCTAAAAACATCAATATTTATTTATTCTGTATTATACGCATAGCAGTCACTATTTACTTAAATTTTAATATTCTAACGTTTTCTATGTGTTACTCTGCAGAAATTTTAAACATCGATCATCTCTGGTTATTGAAAAGTCTGGTTAAACTATCGCTGTCTCATAATGTTATCGAGAAAATCGAAAATCTAGACAAACTTCATCACTTGAGGGAACTAGACCTCTCGTTTAATCGCATCAAAATTATGGAAAACTTGAACAATCTGCATCAACTAGAAATTCTGCTTCTGTACAGTAACGAGATATCGACTGTACAGGGTATAAGCGACTTGAAAAAGTTGATCATTTTGAACATTGGTAAAAATAAGATCAATGACTGGAAGCATGTACGTATAACTAAATGTCTCACATCTTCTGATCACCTTTTGATATTCATAGTCCAAGCTTATATTTAAAGTTATCTTAAATCTGATCTTAATCTTTTTAAGATTTCATTCACAATCAGTTAATAAAACTGTGATCTCGAAATCGTAAAATGATCTTAAATGAGATTGGACTATGGATAATTCCTTGTCACGTATAAAGTTCTGTTGATGTAGGTCGTATATTTACGTGACTTCAAATCGCTCAAAAGTTTGAACATGTGCGACAACCCTTGCACGGAAATAGACGGATACTTGGATTATCTGTTCGCATTTGTGCCCCAATTGGTTTATTATCAATATAGAATGATATCCGAAAGCGAGCGCCAATCCGCCATTGATAAGCATTAGTGATTATTAATTTTAATTTTACAGTAAAATAAAAAAAATTCTTCGAACTTTTGTATTGTAAATGAATAATTATATTGTTTAATTTTTATAGTCGTATAGTTAGTAATCTCGAAGAAAACGAGGCGAAAATGCAAACGGAATTGGCATTGCAACGAGAATTTAAAAACAAAACTGCATTACTATTTGCATCATACGTGGAGCAACTTGATGAAGATTATCTGTTCCAACAAATGTTTTCTTCCGATGAAGGTAGATTTCCATCTCTATTTAGTAGATTTCTACTCTGTTTACACACATATAATTTATTTAAAAGTATCGGTACAAGTAGCAGGCAGAACATTGTCCACATTAAACGAAAGTACACAGAATGCGTTCGAGGAGTACAAAAAATCTTTTGTTGCGATATGCCAAAAATTGTATAAACTAGGTTTACAAGAGAATGATAAGAGAACAGAGGAAATAAGATTGTTTGAAGTTGCTGTTAACGAAGGCAAGGAAAATACGCAAAATGAAGCAAGAAGGTAAAGAGAGTAGTAAAAGAGAAAACAATTGTAAGAATTAAATGGGAATTTATTTCTGAAACTATGATTATTCAATTTCAATTGTGATCTGTTTTAATTACGTAAATTTAATTTTAGTATGTAATGACTGTCATTTATGCAATTTCTTTCATCATTTTAAGAATCGTGGATGAGGTACTTGAAAAAAGAGCAAAGATATTTGCGAATATAAAAGAAGTGATGGAGGCTTTGGTAGAGAAACACGAGGAGGAAACCGAGAGCGTCGCTGCCAAAGCAAGAGAATTGTTTAATGAATTTAATGATTTATTGTCTAAGGCACGAAATCAATTAATGTCTAAAGAAATTATATTGCATGATCAAATGGAGGTACGTGTGTATGACATTAATTTATACGAGATAAACAAAAATAGATTCAAAAGAACAACTTTTTTGTCAAAAAAAGGATATAAACAAGGTATTCAGAATTAATATGACAGATATAGTCAACTCGTTCCTAGAAACCGCACGAGAATACTTCTCCCTATTACGAAACGCAGAAATTGAATATAATGACATTATAAATGGATTTGTGCTACATTATCTTAGCGGTTTTGAGGATGAGACACATATACCATTTAATCTTAAGGATCTGTACTGCGACAAAGATACCTTGGCTATCACTCTTGCCACCTCGCACAATATACATTTACAAGTAAACATTCATTATTATTTATTAACATTTAAAATAAATGGAACATAGAATTTTTCAAGAGAGAGGGATAGCCCAAGTTATCCCCTTCAATCTCTTGAAGAATTTCGTAATTATATTTTAATTTTTACAAGAATATTAATTTACTATTCTGAAGGACCAAGTAAACATGCATGGCAAATTTAAAAATTGTTAAAATAAATAATTAGTAATTATGATAACTGATACAATCTATAGATAATAGACGATCGAGAGAAGCGCATGACAAATCGACTCGACAATTGGCTCAAAGACTACATCAATCAATTAATCGTGTAAGTAACCATCATATCAATAAGGTTTAACTCGTTTATATCTTATACAGAAAAATTTTAATAAACAGGAATGAGGATAAAAGAAATCGTCAGCAAATATTGGAAATATCACATTTCTTTGAATCTCAACAGAAAGAACTTAATTTGTTAAGCTTACCACAACAGTTAGATTTGGCAGGCATTGATCTAGATGATGACGGCATATTAGAAAATTAACGATAACATGTTACAACAATGTTTCGACGTTTAAACATCTCACGTTTTGCTTCTTCTGACGATACGGAATAAAATTCAGAAAATAAATGGGAGTATGACATTTGTTAATAAATTTTGTTAACACATAATATGAAAATATTATATTCTGTAAAATACAATATCTAAATATAAAAGTATATATAAAGTATACAAAATCTTGATTAATAGGCAAGATTATTAATACAAACAAGATTAATATTGTCTCTTACCAAGATATCTATTACTGCTTCTGTTTTAAAGATTCAACATAAAATTTAAGGCCAGCTTGTATTTTCGGTGAATGTATATAGTTCACGAAAACGTCGATATCAGCCTGCTTATTTTTTTTCATCCACTGAATCAAGTCGTTTCTCAAATCTAACTTGGTTCCGGTCCTCCCAAAACCTTTATCGATAACGATGTGTGATTAGTATATCAACTGCTTATGAAATGCTATAGTACAGTATTTTTACCTGGTATATTATTATAAAACAATATGTAATTTTTGCACTTTTCGATGGTATCCGTTTTATCTTTAGCGAGCTCGTCTACAAGTCCAAGCTGCAATGCTTTCTCAGACTTAAACAGTGTTCCTCTGAAATGGAATAATTACATCATGTAAAATCCAAGGTTGGAAAAATTACTTTGTGAAAATAATTTGTTACTTTGCATTCAAATTAGTAATATAATAAAAGCATAAATTAAGCAATAATTAATAATAAATTTAAAGTTTTTCTGTTCTTTTTTATTTTATTAAATGTTCGAATTTATTAATTCTTTTAACAAAATTTTATTTTACTCTAAACAACATTTCTGGGATCACACTAGTACAAGCTTCACACAGTCTTCGTTTTAAGTCTTCTTTCGTCGGTAGGTGCTTGAAACATGACTTTCTCTTTGATACAGACAAAAGAAGACTTAAAACGAAGAATGTGTGAAGCTTGCGCTAATGTAATCCCAGAAATGTTTAGAGTAAGACAAAATTTTGTAGATAGAATTAATGTTTAAATGTAAATGAACAGTTCGAACATTTAATAAAATAAAAAAAAAATAAAAACTTTGAAATCTTTTATTTAATTTATGCTTTTATTATATCATTAATTTAAATGCACTCTACTTTAAAGTTTAAATGTTTATAACTTTTGATAAAAGCAATTTCCAAAGAAATGTTTCAGATTATGTTTACTTATTTTTTCTCGTAGAATTCAAATATGTAACATTTTACAGAGGATTCCATTCAAAATTTTGAAGTTATCCCGCCACCTTCAAGAACAGAGAAAAATTTTTGTTTACACAATTAGAAAAATCCCTCTAATACATGAAACTTCCTCATGAACAACTTTTTGATACGATAAATATTCTTAGAGTTATTAATTTGTAACATTTTATGTGAGCCACCTTGTATGTATATGTGTATATACATATTATTTTATATATAATAAATCACAATTATTTTAAGAACTTAAAATAAAAATCCATTCAACATATTAAAATTCCTGTTCATTTATCACTACTATCTTAGATTGTGATGTATTGTGAATTTTATTATTGTAAATTATTCAATTAAAGTTCCTTTACTCACCACTACTATTTCAGATTGTGACAGAAACGAGAAAATACACAATAATTTTTGTAAAACGTATTCAAATAGAAATTTTTAAGAAAATTTCAAATATATTTTTCAATTAAACATTTGCTGTGAACATAGCTTACTTCGCTTTTGGTTATGCATAATTAATTTCAAATATGATTTTTTATAAATTAACAAAATATATACATGTATAACATAAACTCTCCTTTTATATATATATATATATATATAAAAGGAGTTTTCGATGTATTTTACAAGATTCTATCAATTGTTTTATTGAAACATATTTCCATTTTAATATATCTTACAAAAATTTTTATCATGTATTTTCTTACTTCTGTCACAATCTGAAATAGTAGTGGTGAGTAAAGAAACCTTAATTAAATAATTTATAATAAAATTTATAATAAATTAATATATACACTTGGAATCAAATTAGAATATTGATTTAATATGCTGTTATATGCTGAAACCTAAATTAATTCATAATACATTTACAGAATGTAATTATTATCAAGAATAAAAGAAATAATTACTGATTGTTCACTAGCACTTTATTTTGTTGAACATAGTCCATATGTTGACAAATAAGTTTGAAATATATAAAATAAACTATTAAATTAGTTACTATTTAGTAAATAGTAACTAATTTAATAGTTTATAGGGTTATAGTATATACTATATAGAGTTGGGAAGTAACGCGTTACTTGTAATACCGTTACCATTTTCGTTACTTTTTTCTGTCTGTAACGGTAACTGTAACGGTAACGGTAACGTCGTTACATTTTTGTACTAACGGTAACGAATTTGCCGTTACTTTTATAGTTACTTTTTTATACTTTCAAATACATCTTAGAGCTCGTAAGAATAAATCAATAGTGAAATAATACCAATGCGAGCTAACACGGATGTTGGTGTGTAATAATATTTACAATATCTAGCCACACGCAAACTTCTTTTTTATACTTTATTTTCTTATTTTATATATTTTTAATTTATTAAAAATATATATTTTGTATTCTATATCTCTTAGGCTATATTCTTGTAATCATTATCAGTATAAAAAATCTATAATTCACATTACATATACTTATACAGTATTTAACGTAAGATAAGGACCACTTTACTGGTGGACAGGAGACACAAAGATAATAATAAAATAAAACATGTCTGATAAACATTTGTCTTGGTTTTCAAATTATAATTATATTTGTATTCTGAATGCTATTTGTATTCAGTTTCTTATCTTTATAAAATGAGCTTAAAATAATCATCTTCGACCTAAATGCAAGTATGCAGTCGTTGCCATGTAAATTGTCGCACATTTTCAAAAATACTGAATATTTATCGCATTTGTTAATTATTGGCAGTCTTCTTATATGTGACAAAGTATTAAAATGCTGTCAATGGGATAAAAATAAACAACTGCATTTTTAAGTGTCTTCACAAATAAAAATCTAATAGATTTAAGTCTAGGGGGCGCGCAGGCCCGCCAATAAGTCCTGTCCGATTTATCCGTTTATCCATTTGTCAGAAAAGTGTTCATTAAAAAAATTGCTGCTAACAAATTCGACGAATATCAGATATTTTTAAAAATGTGTGATAATCTACACGGCAATGACTGCATGCTTACATTCAGGCCGAAGGTGATTGTTTTAAGCACTTTTTATAAAGATAAGCAGCTCCATATTACTGTAATATAAATATGACTATAACTCGAAAGTAAAGGAGACACATGTTTATATGACCTTTTATCATTATCTCTTGTCCACCAATGAAGTCGGTCCTACATGTTAGAAACACCCTGTGAAACTAGATTTACTATTAGTACTAACAGTAAATTAATATTGGAATAAACTTTTAATAATTAATTTAGAGACAATAGATTTAATCTTACTTTTTATAAAAATAATTAATATATAGAAAAATATGCTCTATATACAGACTAAAGAGTTTCAAGTTTTAATATTTATTATTATAATTAATAATAATTATCAAATAATACAAATTTAAAATATAATTAAACTTATTTCAATATTACAAAAAAGTAACGATAAAGTAACGAATCGTTACTTTTCAAGTAACGGTAACGGTAACGCGTTACTTTTTTAAGGTAACGTTCCCAACCTTGCATTTATTAAAAAAATTTAATCAAATTACATTAATTAAATTAATTAAATTATAAATCGAAAGATAGGAACAAAATCAAGTTACACAGTTTCTAAAAAAAAGTAACTCTAACTGTAACTTCATTACGTAACAAGGTATTTCTCAATCTTGGTAAAATCTCATGTATCATTAAGGATTTACGCATTTTATGTACATACATACATCTTTATTAAATATCTTACATACCTTAAAAGCGCCAGCTCGGCTTGTCGATAACCTATCGCCGAAATAAACATATCCCTGAACCATTTCGGAGCGACGATACCCAATTTCGTTTCGTTCAATCCTATAGTATACTTGCCTTCAACCATAACTCTGTATTCCGTAGATAGTGCCAACAGGCAGCCTCCGGCAGGACTAGAACCCTGCGTAGAAAGAAATATTCTATAAGAAAGAAACATTGCAGAAACACGCTAATAAAATAACTTGGAAAAGTTCTATACATTGATAGCAGCAGCGATCGGTATAGTCATACTGTAAATAGTTAACCAAGTGTCTTGTAACGTTTGCCAGAAATTAGAAAGTTTTTCTTTATCAGTCGTTATCATTTCCATGATATCTAATCCTGCGGAGAACACAGTTGGCAAAGACGATGTCAATATGATGCCTTTACTGCGGCTGTTTTGAGCCTCCAATAAAGATGCCTTCAATTCGCTTAACAGCTCTACGTTCAAACTGTTGACAGGTTTTCTTGCCATAGATATGATCTCGATCTCTAGTCAATCATAGAGTAAAATGAAATTTGAGAGAAACAGCTGTATATTAAGGAATCAAAAGTCATGAAAAGCAGGCAACACTACCATTATCTCGCGTAGTCTCAATAAACTTTGAACTTGTAGCATAAGATCTTCTGAGGCACACTTGCCCTCCGGCGATCAAAGTCTTTAAAATGGTCATAATAGCTGATGGAAAGAGTCAATCTTTTAACCAAGCAGCGAGTGCAATTGATAGACCCTACAACAAAAAATTAATTTAATTTAAATTAATATTCATCGCATTTATAATAAATTAACTAAATTAACACAAAATGCAACCGTGAGAAATGGAATAAATTAGCATGAATAATCAATTATGCGAAAATTCAGCAAAACAAGTTGACGAGTCATCATAATTAATTATCCTCTTCTACTGTTGAGATAAGTGATGCAAGACATTGCAAGAGAACAGAACACGGAGTGTAAATTTTGTGTAAATTCTCTGTAACTATATTAAGATGAATCTGGAGATAATCCAGAGATAAACATATCCCTGAGAGAGCTCTGACATTATCGACTGTCTCCGATCATTCGGCGTGAGTATTGAATATATACGTAACGTAAACATGTAGCGTAATTTTTTTTTAACTTTTTTTTAAATCTGCAGCACAAAATTATTCAGTTTATTTATAGTTTGCTATTTCGCGGACAATTTACAATACGTATACACGACTGCAGCGTATTCTATTTTATCGTACCTTCTTCTTCTTCTCTTTGCCTATGGATATCCGATTCTTCGAATCACAGTACCACGGTTGATGTTGGTTCTGGTTTCCACCATAAAGCCAGGGGTCTACCACCGTCTACCCATGTGGTTTTTTATTTTATCGTACCTACTTATATCTTGTATCATATCTCTTTGCGCCGTCTTCTTTGCATTGCTCTCGAACGGGAGGCGGGGGGGGGGAGGGGGTAGCCGGCCAACCTTTGCACTGTCGTCTGGTCTATGTGTCAGTCGGGATTGTCACTGATTGTCACGGGACTGCCGTTTCTCATTCCACTTGCGGAGTATATCCCGAGAGGGCGTAACGGGGCACGGGGAAGCTCTCTCGAGGCCGGCGACGATCTTCGGTAGCGCATCTCACCTCGCTCGGGTCGGCTTGCTCCGGAGTGCTCCGACAGCTCCGATGGCCCGGACCGCCTAAAACGCGGCCATCGTCGGATTCGTCGGCATCGTTTGCCGATCATCGGTGACCGTCGCGGACCAATCCGCGGACAGGTGCCATCATGGCTGCTACTGTACTGCCCGCTTGTCTCGTCGTGACATCGCCCTTTGTCCCAACAGTGCTCTCCTAAATCGGTATAGAGCAGGGAAAGCGATCGTGAGAGAAGGAGTGGGACGACGAGGACGACGACACATTAGATGGAACGGCGAACTTCAATGGAAGACTTCAGCTAGCAAAATGTCAACCCGGTCGCAGCTCACGAAAGATTTAAACGGTTCGTCTACAGCTTCATCGCAAGTGTTTACGTTGCTCGTCATACGGCACTCGGGGTCGAGCTGTCATCCGCGAACGCTCGTCCCTCCCGTCTCGTTGATGAACGCCGATCCTGCCGCCCGACATTCTCCAACTCGCGCGAGTTTTATTAATTAGCCATGTATCGTTGCTACCCTTTTTCTTTTTGCAATAAAAAACGAACGACTGGTCGAGTAGAGTTTTCTCGTGCCACTTTTCATTCGGCGCAAAATGCTACTCCATATAAAAAGTGTGTAACCTCTGTGTGAATTATTAATTACTTGCAGAATCGGTGAAAGCGCTACTTGGCAAGCATGTGAAGATACTGTTAAAGAACGTGGTGAAATTGGAAACAAAGCAGGACAAGCAGGAGAATCGTGTTCTCGTGAGTAATCGCTTTTTCCATCTCATTTTTTTTCCTTTTTTCCCTCTATGTATCTCTTTCCTCCTTTTTGCAATAGCTCACTTTTTACTTTTAAGTTTAATTTAAACTAAGTTGATTGTTTCTTACCCTTAAGGTGTTCTCGCCATGTCGTCTGTTTCTCTTATCGGCCAAAGTACCCACAAGAGTAAGTTCAATTTATTCGTGCTCTCTGTCACTCCTTTGTCTTATTATTTGACATTTAAATTTTATTCCCTTGTAGATCGACTGCCATTTTCATTACCTAGAAATAACGGCCATAGAGTCGAGGAGAGCGAATCAGCTATGTTTGACTGTCGGAGAACGATATTACAATTTTACTACAAACAGCGTCGGTGGGGATACCACGGAAGTGGATGCTATGATAGAGGCCTTACACACGGCGATTCGAAATATCTTCCCTACAGTACCATTAAAGTACATTTCACTTTATTTTGAACTATACATACTAGAATGCTTACAAAGGAGAATTCTGCTCGACAAGAGCGAGTTGAGAAAGATATAGCGAATTTAATTAAATGCACTAATACATACTCAGTACATTAATGCTATTGTTCTAATCTCAATCATGTAAAAGTGAAATATCTCGAAAGATAAAATGTCTAATATATATTTTAATATCTATATTAATATAATATATAATATAATAATATATATATTTTAATATCTATTTAATATTTAATATCTAAATATTTCTAAATATATCTAAATATTTAATATCTAATAATAATATTGTATTAGACATTAAATAATATTTAATGTCTAATATATATACCAAATATTATAGTAAAATATATTAAGAATTTCGCGATTTAACCGTTTCTATATTTAAATTATATTTAAACACATATCTTTACGTTGATTTGTATACAGTAGTCTTAAGATGCACTAATGCATCCAATCGAATTTATTAATAGTTATGCAGGAACTGTTTCCTTAGTCTTGTGTGTTTGCTCACAAGCGAGAATGAAATGTAATACGTTAGAGAAAAACACAATCTGCAAACATATTTTGTGTCTGACAGGCTTGACTGTTTTTACACATAACTGTATTACTGTAGTAAGCGTTCCAGTATGTTATAGAGTTCACTGTTTTTAACTAAGGGACGTGCCTGTTTGTGAAACTTCACTGATCACATTTTTAACTGTATTTTAAAATGTTATGTATGTTATTTTTAGTTACATTATACGAAAAATAGAGGTAATACCAGCTAGCAGGCTGCAGAGTATACGAGGGAGCGAGTTAGCTAGGAGCACAGAAGCCACAAGACACACCGGACCTTGCGGCGGCTTCTCGACTCAATATGCGTGCATGTGCGACTTGCACGGCGTACCGTACAGAGAGGAGGTGGCCTGGGTGAGATTTGACGGCGCCATTCGAATTTGCTTTAACAATGAATTATCTGATACAAAAAAATCTTATTCAGAGAGATACAAATTTCAGGACGTTGATACAATATACCTTTCGCACGACACCAGAGAGCTAAATTTGAGAGACTTCGATCATTTAGATCAGAAGGACTTGGTGCCAATTATCTCGGCCTTGGAGTATAATACTTGGTTCACAAAATTGAGGGCATCCCATCTCAAACTAAATCATGAGCCTCTAGAGAGATTGTTACATATTATGCGAAGATCTTTGTCTATTCAGGAGCTTTATTTGGATAATCTTGGGATTAAATGGTAATGGTTTAAGAAATTAGCTTTGATATCAGGAAAATATCTAATGCATGAATATAATGTATGAATATTCGGTTTTAAAGGGATTTTGCTCATAAGCTGTCGTTAGCCTTGATCTCTAACGCTAACACGATGCTGCAAACGATAGATCTATCGCACAATATGATTGAGGACAAAGGTAATTAATTAATTTCAATGATTTATCCAGTGTCCCTTGAAATCTTTGTGTATTTGAAATCTTTATCTGCACTACACCCCGTTAAGCATTTTCCATTTTCCAATTGTCAACCGTAATTTCAAAGTGTCCTGAATAGATTTTTTTTATATTTTTTGTAGGAGCCTCTAGCTTGTGTGGGATAATAGCCAAGTTAATGCAAGGTGTGCCAATAACCATGTATTTTAATTATTCCTAGTTAATTATACTAATATACAATATGCTTTTTCTTCTCATTAAATATGCACCTTTGTTTCATATTTTTACAGAGATTTTCTGTATTTATATATCCCTTTATTTTCTTTTTATCTTAAATAATGTAATATTCCAGACATTTGTTCTGTAAACGTCGCATTGATATATAAAATACTGACTATCTGCAAGTAAAAGCTTCTATTATTTCTCTTATTTAAGCTTACTATTCAAAGTTTGTGATATATTTTTTTAAGGTGGTACTCATCTGAGCGGCCCTATTGGCAAGTTGCCTAAAGGTTTACAAAAATTGAATTTGTCCCACTGTGGATTGACCGGGAAAGGTATAAGCCAAATAGCGCATGCATTAAGCTTGAACAGAAGTATGCCGACTAGTTTGCGATATCTAAATCTTTCGGAGAATACCTTGAAGGACGACGTTAATGTGAGTAATGAATTGTGAATCTATTTTGGTGGATATAAGGCAGGAACTTAATTTGCGATTAGAATCCTAATTCGTGATATTCGTTTAATGATTGCAGAATTTGTGCAATTTCTTGGCGCAACCTAATAGTTTAACACATCTAGATCTTAGCGGTACGGATACTACTTTAGAATGCGTAAGTAACTATTTTTACATTGCTTTCTTTTAAAACTTCTGTTTATTCATTACTACTATCTCAGATTGTGTCGTCAGAAACAAGAAAATATACAATAAAATTCTGCAAAATATATTCAAATAGAACTATTTTCAATAAAACAAACAATAGAATAGACTTATAAATATCTTTTTATTTTATACATATATTGGATACTATATTTTTGTTTTGGGAAAGAATTACATCAAATAAATATATTTTTTTTCTATTTATTATTTTTTATATTAATTATTAACTCATTAATTTGTTCTCATAGCTATAAACAGCTTATTTCGTTATAATTTATTTCCAAATATATGGTTATTTATTAATTAATGAAACAAAAGGAGTATTTTACAAGTCGGTTCTCTCTATTAATTATAAGTTTTGGAACATTTTCATTTTCATATATTTTGCAAAAATTTTTTGTTTATTTTCTCGCTTCTGACATCACAATCTGAGATAATAGATGAGTTGAAGGAGCCTTAAATAACTTCTAATCGACACTCAACCGATACAATTTGCACCGTTTTTTACTTGATTTAGTTGTTCGGTGCATTACTACGAGGTTGTGCAACTAATCTAGTCCATCTGAATGTTGCCCGGAATTCCTTTTCGAGCAAGAAGACCAAAGAAATACCTCCCAGTTTTAAACAATTTTTCACGGCGACCCTCTCGCTGAAGTACTTAAATATATCCTCGTGCAAACTACCGTTGGAGGCATTAAAACACCTGTTACTCGGTCTGGCGTGCAACGAAAGTACAGTTGGCCTAGAGCTTGATATGAGCGGAAACAACTTGGGTTCCATGGGCGCACACGTACTGGAATCGTGCATTCACGGAGTTCGATGTATAGCATCGTTGGATATATCGGACAGTAGTACGTATATTTAAATCAATATTATGTTTCTGGGATTGAAAGGAACCGAGTTATGTAAATCATAGAAATATTCAGTCAGTAAAAAAAATAAATAAGCCAAAGAACGAAACAATAAGGTATAAGTTTTAAAAAACAAATTTATTTCAACACAAATATTGAGTTAATTAACTTAATATTTGCATTGAAATTAATTTTTTTTTATAAATTTTTTATTTTTAAACGTACTAAATTGTGTTGGGCCTATTTATTCTTTTTATTGCTTTGCAAGTACGAGCCGTTATTCCTGATAATATTCAGTCAATGTCCCAAAATCTATTTCAAACGGAATAGATGTAAGATCAACATTTTCCATTTGCAGACATGGACGTCGATTTGGCGCAAGTCGTGACGGCGGTCGGCAAGAACAAATCGATAAAGCAGCTATACATGGGACGTAATACCGCCAGTATGAAGAGCAAGCACATAGCCGTCGTGATGGACGCTTTGGTGCAGATGCTTCAGGAGGACGATTGCGTCCTTCAAGCATTGCATCTACCCGACTCTCGATTGAAGGGCGATCTCTATAACCTGATCAATGCTCTTGGTAGCAACACGTGTCTACATACCCTGGACATTAGCGGTAATCAGATAGGTGATCCTGGCGCGAGATTGTTAGCGAAAGCGTTGCAAATCAACAATCATTTACGGACCATTATATACGACAAGAACAACATCACGTTACAAGGCTACGCGGATATTGTTCACGCACTAGAGAAGTATGCACACGTGTGTGTAGATCTGAATAAGACTCTGAGAGACACAATAAATTTACAAAATTCATCTATTTTTGCAGGAATTTCAGCGTACGGCACATGCCGTTTCCAATTTACGATCTACAACCTTGTATGAAAACCTCCACGGAGAAAACGGAGCAGTTAGCCAAGAAGATACAAGATCTACTACAGAGAAATGTCACGCCGTGCAAATACAGCCACGGGCAGGCATTCCGGTTGCAACAAGGATTCCTATTGAGCTCCACGCAGCAAATGGTCGACAGACTCGTCGTTCAAACCCAGGACACCATCAAAGCCCTCGCGGCTGAGAGCTGCGACGCTAATAACGATATCAATTATGCGACAGGACTTATACAAGATGCGGATAATTCTAAACAGGTACGACTGATGGAATTTGAAGGATCAACTTTGATCGAGACATTGAAATGTTCACGTATGTTGTATCTCTTTGCAGTTACTGCCAAGATTGCACGAAGTGCTTCAGAGACGTGATGAGAATAATCCAATCGAGCTAAAGCTACACGATATGGCAAACGAACTTCATAAAGTTATTACAGTATACCTACAGGTATGTGCTTTCTATCTTATAAATACTTTCCTAGTGATTTAAAGGGATGTATCATAATCCCTATGAAAAGCAAATTGAAATGGAAAATGAAGTTGATAGTTGAATAACTTTCTATTTTTATTTACTAATACATTTTTATAATTTACTTTGTTTCTTTTTTTGTTATAATACTACAATTTAAAAAATAATAAAACTCAATTTTTTCTTTAATAAGTTACTTCATTCAAAATGATTTATGCAAAATTTAATTGGAGAGATTAGTTGTTCCGTAAATTAACAAATAAATAAAACTTTGTTTAGTTATAGAACAACTACTCTTTGCATATCACAATGAAACTGCATAAATCTTGAATATTTTAAGCGGCGTCTACAATGAGACTTAAGACTTAAGAAAGATTTAAGAAAATTGACTAATCACAATCGATTGTTTTTCTCACGTAAGATGAATAATCGACTAAATTGATCAATTTTCTTAAATCTTAGTCTTAAGTCTCATTGTAGACGACGCTTTAAATATTCAAGATTTATGCAGTTTCATTGTGATATGCAAAGAGTAGTTGTTCTATAACTAAACAAAATTTATTTATTTGTTAATTTACGAAACAACTAATCTCTTCATTGTAATTAAACTTTGCATAAATAATTTTGAATATTGGAAGTACTTATATCAGAAAAATTAAGATTTTTGTCATTCTTTCTTAATTATATTTCCATTAGAGCACAGATTAAAACACTTCTATTTCTTATTGAAATAATTTTTGATTCAGATTCTCTAAATCGTCGCTAATATATTTTGTATTATTTTTAAATAAGAGCTAAAATAATCGAAATTTTTCATAATTTGTTCATTATTTTGAAAATGTATATAATACATCTTGTAAATTGCAAGTTCAAAAGTAAAAGTCATTATTTTTGTTAAGATATGACGGTGTTTAACATGAGAAACTTATGATTGATGCAGGATTCTTTAGATGCAATGTTAAAGTGTGCGAATGAGCAATGTCCTACTATACTTTCGCAAACGGTGATCAGGGATGATGAAAGTGATCCAATCGCGGTACAAGACGATCTTCGTAATACATGCAAAGAGAAAAACCAAATCAATAATGAATTCATACATACCACTGTTACCGAACAAGCTGGTGCAGATATTGTTAACAGAGTCAAGTAAGAATTTCGTAATAATTTCGATATAAATGTGTCGATTTGTTTTCATAATAATTTTAATCCTTTTCTTTCCCTTTTTAAATCAGCGAGCTTAATTTAGCTGTTGCGGCGCATATATCTGATAGGATCACAGACGAGGTAATCGAGTCATTATCAAGAAGTTATAAAACTTTGGTAAGTTTAAAAAAAACTTTTAATATCATAGGCCCATATTTTGAATCTTTTTTTACGAATAAAAGTGCTTTTTAGGATATATAATATACATAGTATATGTAAATTTATGCTAATATGCGTAAACTTATGCGTAATATGCTTAAAAGCACTTTTATCGATAAAAAAGAATTCACAATATAGGCTATAGAATATATATGTATATATATACAGGGTGTCTCTTAATAGGTGTATCACCGCTCATAGGTAGATAGAATGGACTAAACTGAATCGAAAAGTCCTCTACCATTTTGCAAAATTCGCAATATTTAACGAGAAATTAATTTTTGAATATCGCCGAA
>NW_012027297.1:39635-51367 GCF_000956235.1 Wasmannia auropunctata
CGTGTGCTCTTCCGATCTTTATCTTGTTAACGATTGCGAATTTTGCAAAATGGTTGAGGACTTTTCGATTCAGTTTAGTCCGTTCTACCTACCCATGAACGGTGATACACCTATTATGAGACACCCTGTATATATACATATATCGTCAATCTTCAGAAAATATCTAATTATTATTAATGAAAAGCATCAAAGAAATTTAATTTTAAGCAGAAGATTAGTTCTTGAACTTTTATAATGTTTTCTATCAATATTCATTAATTCATTACCTCCCAAAAAATTATAAGTTATACAAAAAATCTAGAATCTGAAACTTGACAAATGAATCTTTAAACGAGTAAATTCTTGTTATTTTTAGAAAGGGACAGTTGTAGTAATCTTTACCGATAATACTTCTTTTACAATATACTTCCAGATTGGTGATTGCGATAGCCGAACAAGGAGCAGCACACCAGATGTTTTACGACCTAGTGCTGGCTCGATGAGTAGTGGAAGTGTGATAGGCGTAACTAGCGCGAGCGGTATCTCCATGACTTTACCTCCTGGCAGAGCTAGCCTCGTATCCGAAGAGGATTGTCCGCCGGAGACATGTTCGCTGGCAGATTCCATTGGCATTAGCGATCAATCACCAATGGTAAGAATTTAGAATTCTTTAACAGCTTAATATCTGACAATCTTAAAACGGTTATTTTAAAAAATATATAAAACATATATACATAGTTTATATACAGGATTGGAAAGTAACTCGTTACGAAGTTAGAGTTACTTCTTATTCAGTAACTGTATGTAACTTTGTTTTTTTTTCTTTCTATCTGTAACTGTAACGTAATTTAGTTATATTTTTTATAACCAATAATTAATTTATAATAGTTACAGTTTTATACTTCAAACTTATTTGTCAATATCACTCATTTTCTACAACAACATAACTCAAAATTGTAATTTTTTAAAAATTGATTGCAAAAAAGAATGGAATCATAAAAAAAGGACACACTTTTTATCGAAACGACACAGTTTAAAAAACAAAGTTATCTAAAAAATGAGTTATGAATAATGAGTATGAATAAAAATTTTGGAATATTAATCTTAAAACGCAATTTTGATGTAATAAGATTGTAGAAAAATAAAAGTGTGTCCTTTTTTTATGATTCCATTCTTTTTTGCAATCAATTAAAAAAAAATGACAATTTTGAGTTATATGTATATATATATATAAACTTAAAATCAATCTCATAATTTTGATATTCCACAAGTGTATACATTAATTTATTATAAATTATTAATTTATTAGTTAATATATTCTTAAGTTCTAAATAAAAATATGTTTTGTGATTTATTATATATAAATTAAAATAATATAGCATATAACCGAATGTTTAATATAATAAGTAAAGTAATTTAATGTTAGAAATTGTATAAGATTCTTGTAGATATTTAAAGTAACAATGCAAAAGATTACACAAAAGATTAACAGAAAAGTAACTAACAGTAACGACTCATTCCTTCTTAAGTAACTGTAACTGTAATGTGTTATTTTTCAGAATCAGTAAATTGTAACGGACGAGTAAGTTCGTTACAATTTTTAGAGGAAAAAAAGCTAATTATTTTTAAAGTCATTTTTCCAATCCTGATTATATATAACTATTTCCACCTAAATTCGTTTGATACGCATTTAAAATATTCGTTATTTTTATTATTTACACGCTCACATAGAAATTGGATTATCTTAATTTGGTAGGTATTACAAAGATATACAGAGATGCAAACAATTGTTATAAAATATTTCACAATGTTATAATATGATTAATCATATTTATGTATACCAATATTCTATAGAATATTTCATTTAATTCTCGTTTTATTCAGGCGACGCCACATCTGTCAAACAAGCGTAAAAGTCTACACGGAAGGAAATTGAGACCCAAGTCCGTGGTGGACTCAGTAGAAGGATTGTCCGCCGATGATATACCGGATCTCTTGCCGTCATTGCCGAAGAGTCAAGCGGAAGGTTCGTATTTATTACTCCGTCTTGAATCTATGAAGTTGCAAGATATATTATTGGTGCTTTGCAGCTATTTCAGAAACCGAGCATTCACTGACAGAGTCGTTAGATTCCGTCTCGGAATTGCCTAACACTGTGGGCCAGCAGTTGCAGCATCTGGTCAAGTCTAGGCCGCGCAGAACGAAAACGCGAGCACCCACAAGGCCGATGTTAAGACCGGATCAACCGATCGACGGTCTCGCCCTGGGCGAGGGTCTCGACGTGTTCTTCCGACCTACCACGCCTACCACGCCTTTGATATCGCCTACGAGCGACGACAGGTAAATATAATTCACATTCTTTCGTATCGACTCTTCGTATTCTCATGCAAAAGTATTCTACTTCTGTCACAGTATGTTTCTTCTCCCTTTAGTTCTTCTATTGTTTGTCAACGTGTGGATTATAAAACGTGTACTTGTAACTTGCAGCTCTCTACATACTTTCCCAACGGATGGCAGTCCTAATTTATCGCTGACGAGTCACAAGAGCATTCCACCCGATATGGATAAGAAGCACAGCTGTAATTCGCCGATGCTGAAGACGCTTTTAGAACCCGCGCCACGCTCACGTTCCAGTGACAACTTGGAGAAATTTTCCCCCCTCGTTGGCAGAAGATCACAAGGTGATTCTCCGCTTACCGCATCACCGCTCGCCCGAAGAAATACTACGGACAGCGCTCAAGCTCACGAGAGGTCCAAAGGCGAGACTTTCGCGAAGGAGACCTGTAACAGCGCCACTGCGAACGACGCGAGCGACGATTCTAGACGCAGCACGCTGACAAACATATCCGGTATGAGTCCGCGTAACTCGCATGACATCGACGACACTTTCGGAGCAAGCACATCGGAGAGGGACCAGGAGAATCGTAAAAATGTCGCGAAGAAGTCCGCAGCCGACGCGGATAAGTCATCCTCGTCCGTCAAGCTACGGTCGACCGATTTGAAAAGTCCGATAAACGGTAACAACAGCAGCGGTACCAAGAGCACATCCGATTCAGCCAAGTCCCCCGTATTGAAACCGTTGAAGAGTAGCGGGTCAACGAGCGACGGAAAGAGTAACGGCTCACTTATGAAGAATAAGCCTACCCCACCAGCGACAGCGCCTAAACCACGACCATGGAGCATGGCCACCGACCGAAAATCCGGTAAGGGATTTCACACTCAGAATTAACTTTTTCATGGAAGGTGCGTGGTGTTCAACGCATAATTATAAATTGTTATATATTGTATATTATTTTATCTGTATTTGTGAATTTCATATTATTTATGTGGAGAATTTGTAGAGAATTTGTAGAAAATCTCGGGAAGACATTTGATACAAAACTGTCATCGTCCGTAAAGAAAACTAATCTAGTGTAAAGAAATGATGGATTATCATCCATCATTTCTTTATAGGAAATCTTCGCTTACGATAGATGTGAATCTGATTTTATTAAACCTGACTTTATTTAATTTTATAGGAGAATTCAGTTTATTGAGCGATGGCTCTAGTCCGAACACCTCGGCCGGCAACACGCCTGATTCCGGCGACGCTCTCGATGAGTCGACCGACAGCGGTGTCAGCGGACCGGCCTCCTTGCCGCCGACGTTGTCGGCAAGCAGCACTGCGAGCTCATTGAGCAACACGAGCGTAGAGAAAAGATCGGTGAGGGAATTGGCAGCGAGCTTGAACAAAAGTAAGACGGACAGGAAGGAGAACGGTAAGTGTTGTCCGGTTACTTGCTTCTTTGTGTTGCATGGTTATTTCTTAGTTGATTTGCCGATACATTTCTCGATCCTAGACATTGATATGCGCATCCTTTCATTCCTTAATATAGCACTAAAACGCATGTACATAAATTCCTTTGATGTACAAGCCACGCCTGTTACATATTATTTTAGAGCATGCCACACCTGCAGCATGGCGGTCGCTACTTCAACGTTCTGTCGATCGAGCAGATGCTAAGGTATTTTATGTATATTTTATTTTATTTTTTTCCACGCGAGAAATGTCTTTTTGTCACATCTGAAATATATTTTTTTTTATTGCTCGCCCATGTTACTGTATTATAACTCCAAATTAGACAGAATGCAATATCATTATTTAATTATTACAATGAATAGTTTTTGACATAAACCACTTTTATAAATATGCTTTATTAATATTATATTACTTTATAGTTATTCTGTCCCATATTGTGTAAGCTAAATAATTACAATTTTAATAAATGCAACTAATATCTTATTAAAATGTTATATATTTATGTAAATAAATAATTTCTCATTCATAATATAAATTCATATTGTATATATATTTTATAATAAATAAGAACTCCATATTGTGCTGCTTTGCAGGTAACGGAAGTGCCGAAAACGGTTGAGGAAAGCCGTCTTAGTTTTAAGCTTCGTCGCACGTCATTCTTGCGCGATTCAAATTTCAATTACAACAACAACGACGTGGTGGATGTCTAATCGCACTTGGACGATTGCAGCGTTGCATAAGAGGTATTTTCTTCCGTATGCTGAAAGAGATGCCGGCTATCTGGCACACGAGATAACAAGATAACAGTACTCTTCGTCTTCGTGCCATGGAAAGTTTTATCGTGTATATAAATATACATATATATAATACACCTCGACTGGGTTTTAACATTAGAGACAGGGTACTGAAAGTTTTCACAACAACTAAAGTACTAATCTGTTGTTAAGGTGGCATTAGAGAATCTTATACTAGTTTTATATATGACGTCGCGTGTTTACACGCAACCGTAAGTTTCGACTTAGTCACGTACTCACGTATTATTACCCATATACGCTTCATCATATATTTCATGTACGAAGACCAATTATTTTTTAACCGCGCATCTCGACCTTTTTATTAAGATACTTGACACTTCCAGTGAGATTAAGCTTCATTCCCTTATATGTGTGTGACAAGCGGTACGTTACGATACCACTTAAAGAATATTAGCAAAAGCGTTCTCTCTATTCTTCGAAGATCCGTTTCGTTATGTACATACTTATATATTGTTTGTCTACGCGTTTGAACAGCGAAAATAGGACAAGACACATCACAGTTTTAGCGAAACATGCCAAATCGTTTTCGCATTAAGATGTTAAGAACGGCGACTGAAATAGGATAATACGTTACCTAAAAGAAGCATGAGTGTCTTCCAAGATCGTACAACAATTTGCAGCAATGACATCTCGTGCATACGTATTCGTTCGAAAAGATAACGTCCATTATAATATTTTTCCACTAAGCACGACATGTCTTTTAATCTGTGATTAATTCATAAAAATTAATTTAAAAACGATTCCAGAGTAGTTCCTGTTACACAACAATACGTTTTACTAGAAAAATGTATTAGCAGGTAGATCTTTTAGCTCAGTAAATTCCAAATGGCAGCTTTTATTATATCTATTATGTATATTTATGCAGCTAATATTTTCTATGCCGGACGATGGAATTGATCGCGTATAAAAATTTATTCTTAAAGGATAATCTTTAGCGAATAGATCGAATTTATTTTGCCGCACAAGTTGATGTCCGTTATTTTACGGAAATTCTGAGTTGATCTCAACTTCTGACCCGTCATGTGATACTCCTCTAAAATTTTTTCTTACTATAAAAATTGAAATTGTATTAATCGAATGAAGCGTTAACAATCACAACGTAAAATCTACCACGGAAAATTTGTACGCGCAATCACAGTCGCATTTTTAACGTTATTGACTGAGAACGTAGAACTCTACATATATCTCGTCGTTCAATTGAATAGGATTAACAATGCAAGATTATTTATCGAGATACTTTGCCCTGCGGACTCTTTGGGGGGAGGAGGGAGGGAGGAACTTTTTTGTAATGAAAACATTTTTCGTAGACGTTAAATCACTACGGAAGTATATAATCACGTATCGAAGACGTATTTGCTCTTTTATATAACGACAAACGCGTGTACATATATATGTAAAAAAAAAAGATTTATGTATAATAATAAGGATGAGCGAAGTAGATCGTGGGGAGTCCGCGATTCTTGCCGATTTGAAGCAAAGTGTAATGTGGAAGGAGAAAGATCGAAACGTCTCTTGTGAATTTTTTACCACGCTTAATTATCATCACGTAATATTGATATTGATCCCTTATACGATGATACATAGAATGTGATCGTTGCATCTTATCATGATATTATCCATTAACAGAGGAGAGCGTTCTTTTCCCTAATGTTAAGCGAACGAGTATTAAAGTATCGTGTTAATAAAAATTATTGTACGCGTGTGTGTGTGTGTGTGTGTATGTTTGTCAGTGTATATGCGCACATGTGCCGCAGGACATATTTAGGTTGTAAAAGCGAAAAATGTACGTTTAAGAAAGACGCAATTGTTCCATCTATATGTGCGAGATACGTGAGAAATCGTTGTATAGATATACAGGATGTATCAGATACTTATTATATCACTGTTAATGACAGACTCTCGAGATCATTTTGAGTTGAAAATTCTAATACTAAAATGCCAAGACTATAAGTTTTTATAAATGAAAAACATTTAAAGTTGGCCAATGAAATATTGTCCGAAGTTCACGCGTTTAGGCAAAGCATATCGCACAGTAGTGAAAGTGAGTCGTAGAACGTCAATTTCGAGAATATCCAATCTTATATTTAATTCAAATTGCAAAATGCAGCTTGCTGGCAGATTGGCAGCAAATTCGATCAGATTCCCTAATGCAAATCTATAATAATCCGAATCCACATTAAGCTCGAGATCTGTCGACAGAACCTGACGTTCTATGCCAGCAGACTTTATCTCTAGCGACAGTTTGCCGACATCGTCAAGTATTACTCTGTGTAAAATTTGTTGCTTTTCTGCCATCAAAAATTGATAGCATACTCTGCTCAAAATCTGTCTTTGCAGACATGGGTAAGCTATCTTGGTAAAATTATTTTAAGTGTAATCTCAAGATGCGATAATGTACGATCATCAGCTGGATGTATCTAATCTTAAGTAAATCCGGGACATCTTATATAATTATGCAATTGCAGATATACATATAGTATATATATATAGATCTTTAAAAGGAAAAAGCCTCGGTCCTAAAGCATACCTCTTTTAATTTAATATGCGGATTCCGCAAAAACACGCGCTCTCAAACTTGCATGGTCTACTAGATAAACGTAAGAAAGTCTCGTATTAATACTTAATCGATCCGACGCGAGAGATAAACTCTACTCGTAAAATCGTTTTTGCGATATTTACTTTTAGGCACACGTTAGCCCCCAGCGCTTATCGAGCTTGCCCTTAGGGCGAGAGATTTCTAAATACAGTCTCGTACATTCGTTTATTCGAGACTAAAAACTTACACGTATATACACGCGTCTTTTGTCGCGTTACGAGCGATTTTTTTTTGTATCCAGCGTATACGCACTGTGAGATACGTCGTTCGCGAGAGGAAATTGAGCGTCACATCGCATCGTAAACCGACCCTGCCGATTACTGTGCCAAAATGTCTATTATACAAGCGACTACGCACAACTTTTATACTATTAGGACTCGCTCCATTCTCGACCGATTTTTCGACCCGCCACGTCGTTTGTAATTGCATCGTTTAATTCGCTCGTGGACAGTACGATTCCACAATATTGTATATAATTGAGGACCCAATAATCTCATTCCATGACGTTACTTACTAATAGAGGTTGCATTACTTTCATTCGTGTATATACATACATATTTATGAAACACACACACACACACACACACATACACACAGTATATATACATACAAGAGGATCGAAAAGAGAAGCAGGTGCATGCGCGTGGGTGATGTAGAGTGTGATATATCGCATATTTAAATCTTCCCTGATACACATTCCTGTATGCATTACACGATGCATTTCTATATATATACGAATGCAAAAAAAATTACGCGAAATGCACGTCGAAATATATCGTAAATATTAATATCTCGATTGCGCCGATGTTGCGCTTAAATAAATGCGACGATCGAATGATCCAGCGATGTTAACATTTGCAATCTATTTTGCCGGACAGCTTAATAGAAGCGCGATATTAATCCGTTAACAAATAAAATAAAGATTCATAACAGTATATATAGAAACGAGTGACTTTCCTTTCCTATTCACATTAATTGCAAAATCTGTCTTTTCATTTCAAAATCAAAATATAGTGAGTTTAGGTACAAAAATTGCAGTGATTATAATAATAAATTATAGATACAATATGAAAGTATCACGTATTTAAAAAATAAAGATTATGTAATAATTAATAACAATAAAATGAATATTTTGTAATGTGTTCGAAAACAATGACACAAAAGAATTAATATTTTTATTAATAAATAGGATTGATATTAATTATATATGATAATCATTAATAACATTAATCATAATATTAATAAAGAATTAATAAATTTATTAATAAAAACGTTTTCTTTTAATCATTACAAGTTTCATATTTCGTTATATATATTTAATATTACAATAAAAATATACACATATAATATTGTTTTAATTTTGATTAATTATATTTTATTATTAATATTTTAAATTATAATATGAGAAATAATATGCAGAAATTACACAGAAGCGTAAAAAACTATTTTGTTACTCTTATGGCACGTCTAAACGACTTGCAATTCGCAACCGATCTACCGGAGCTGCTCCGATCTGCTCCGGTTTCGTCAAAAAGTTTGTTTACCGCTATCTCATTGGCCCTAACAGCTCATCACTATGGACCTTCGCTTAGCAATATTAATGTTTTTTCGGACATCGCGTTTCGAGACTTTCTTGTTTTCCCTTTTGCGACTACAAGATTTTCTTACCCGTATTGTATTATTGGAAAGAATCTCTTTCAGATGATTTATTATTTTTTGCATACTTTTCATTTTTTTATTTAAATGATTAACTTTTCTATTCAAAAACCTTATTTTTTCATCCGCTGTTGTCTTAAAATCTGTAAACAAACACCAAGCTTTATCTGAATTAAAATCTTCTCGTCTTAAATCTCCAGGGTATCTTATTGTTCGATTGCGTTTGGTGATACAAACAGAGTAATCATCAGTTTCCCTAAAAATATAACAAGTTTAAACCATTCATTCCATACTAACATTAAAAACATTCTTAAAAATTTATATAAATGATTAAATATTTATTACGTGAAAACTAACCTTTTTAATTGAGTATCTATTGAACTGTTTGTACTTATTGTAGTTTCTACTTTTATATATTCCTCATCTATAATGTGATCCTGACTTTCATTATCTGATGTTATATAATTTGTTTTTGGATTAGTGTTACTTTTAGCTTTTGATGATGAGTAATCATCAGTTTCCCTAAAAATATAACAAGTTTAAACCATTCATTCCATACTAACATTAAAAACATTCTTAAAAATTTATATAAATGATTAAATATTTATTACGTGAAAACTAACCTTTTTAATTGAGTATCTATTGAACTGTTTGTACTTATTGTAGTTTCTACTTTTATATATTCCTCATCTATAATGTGATCCTGACTTTCATTATCTGATGTTATATAATTTGTTTTTGGATTAGTGTTACTTTTAGCTTTTGATGATGTAGAAATATTAATATTTTTATTTTCAAGAATGATGTCTGCATTTTCTCTGAATCATAAAATATAAATATGTAATATTCTACATAAAAGCGCGTATGCTGTGTTGAAAAAGCATTTATGTTATACAATTTTATAATATTATATAAAAACTACCTATTTTGGGGAGTCTGCAGTATAGATGGACATGCTCCTTCTTTAAGGAATCTTCTAACATTTTGCCCACGTAATTTATAAATAAAGTCAAATTGAGTAAAATGTTTGCTACAGACGTGAATGTTTAAAGTTGTTTCACGTCCAATAAATGCAAACCAATTTGCCCTTATTTTTTCATCTTTTGGCAATCTTAAAAATACGTTTAAGTTAAATAATAGTTATAATTTGAATAAGACCGCCTATGTAAACACAATTAAATTCGAAAGCGCCTTTTCGCGGTTAAGGCTAGATCTTAGATGCCTAACGAATTTTATATAAATTTTGTTAACTCCATGTACAGCCGTTAAACTGCGCGCCGATTACATTTAAATTAATTTCTATATTATCATATATTATTTTTAGATCCAAATGTAGACATTTATATATATATACACACACACACACACACACACACACACACACACACACACACACACACACACACACACACACACACACACACACGCAAAAAAAACCGGGCACCTAAATTTTAGCTCAAATTTTTAATATCTTTCAATAGCGGTAACTCCATGAAAAATTATCGTATTGAGATGAATAACTTTGTCAAAAAAAATTGTAAAAAAGTGATTAAAAAATGGATTTGTACGTTAGGATCAAAATTAATAAATTTGAAAACTAATAAATTTTTATGCCAGGCAGCCGACCTCCTTAACTAGCGCAATAGTTTAAAGAAAAAATTTTTGTCATATTTTTCTAAGCCTGTCTTCAACGTCCGCTATTTTATAAAGCATTTCTGGAACTCAATTTTCTTAGTTATCAAGGATAGAATATTCAAGCTTTAATTTAAGCTTAGGTTCATCTCGATACGATGATTTTTCATATAAGTTACCGCTATTGAAAGATATTAAAAATTTGAGCTAAAATTTAGGTGCCCGGTTTTTTTGCGGGTGAGTAATATATATACTCACCCGCAAAAAAATATATACATATATATGTATGTATGTATGTATGTATGTATAAAGCATGGAGGTAAGAAATAACAGGAGGGAGTGTAAGGCCTTTTGTTGGTGGGGATTACTACGCCGAATGTGATTGATTGGCCACAGTAATATGGCGTTTTGTAATGTTAACCAGGCCGCGGGGGAATATGCTCCCTCCTGTTTTTCTTACCTCCATGGTATAAAGATATTCACCGATGAAAAGATATATCATTTTCTTGTCCTGCTTCTAATTTGCAAACACAACAATAGTTAACCATTTTTCTAACAAAACTGCTGTTTAATATTTTGCTATTCCAATACAAAAGCTCTAGGTTAGATCACACATACATAAATTTATTTTCACAGTCACACAGAAAGCAAGCTGCAAAGCTCGCTACTTCACACTAGTCATGAAGTAAGAATAAAGACGTATAACTCCATAGATTGTAAGTGGTCACGAAAAATGTTCCGTGTACAATTGCCAGGTGTCAGGTTTGCTCACGAAATAAGGGTAGAGGCTTTGAGTATATAGATACCTGGAGGTGGAATGCCTTTGTTCTCTGCAGGCCGCAAGCGAGTCCAAGAGTGGCAAGGAGTGCGAGAGAGAAAAGTATACGAGCGATACCACGTGATACTTTGTCCTCTCTGTCTGTTAAATGATCGACGCATGCGCAGAGAGGACGAACATTACTCGTCTCTACCTTTCTCTCTCGCACACATCTTGGACACAGTTTTCGAGCCAACATTCCCCCTCCATGTCAATATACTCAAAGGGTAGAGGAGACTCAGGAGACTCAACTTGGGGTGCGTTCCGATATTCACTTGCAGTACTGGCAGCACTGCAAATGGCTGCGTTCAGCAGAGAAAACGGCTTTGCAACTGTTGTGAGATTCTTCAACATAATTGATTCTTGCCTTTAGTTCTTCACGGATCTAAATGTATAAACCAATCATATTAAAGAATTTTACAACAGTTGCAAAGCCGA
>NW_012027297.1:51812-52399 GCF_000956235.1 Wasmannia auropunctata
GTATGTGCGGCTCTTCGCGCTCACTTCACATACATTCACCTGTGAAGTGAGCGCGAAGAGCCGCACGTACGGCACGCTACGCTCCTGCGTACTCCGGCTAAGCGCGATCTGATTGATTAACTTTATTCGTTAAATAACTCTGTAAATAATGGTCTGAGTCAAAATTGAAAGAGGAACTTTTAGTTCAAAATTTCATTCTCTTTCACACCTTGAAATATTAATTAAGCGTTACGGGACACCCTGTATAGAAGATCATATCACTTATATCAAAGGAACATATACAAGAATTAAAAGGAAAAAAATATTGACACATACGTACCTATTGTCAAACCGATAAATCGTACAGTTTAACATATTTTATATTACACAAAACCCAACAAACCAATACGTTACATAACTTAGGGAGCACATTGAAAGAACAACGTTACATTTCACAATTATATAGATAAGATTTAAATTTTATTACCTAACTTTCAGAGCACTTTAGAAGAACAAAGTTATATATCTTATACGTACTTTGTTACCTATGTATATAACTTACAACAGTTATATAAAAATGTAATATGACATAGACGTATATGTATAGT
>NW_012027298.1:0-512 GCF_000956235.1 Wasmannia auropunctata
CTATATTTTATATATAATATATATTCGGTATAAATCCGACGCAGGAATCCGTTGCTATCTGCAACAGACAAAAGAGGAAGCATTTAAAAAAATGCCTTAAAGAGAACATGAAAGAAGGATAGCTATGTAAAAAAACTTACCCTAGTTGTAGAAGCACACCGTTCTATTCCCGGTGGCTACGTCCACTACCACGCGCAAAGGCGTCTCCTCGCGCGGGTCCACCCTCGGTTGTGGACACTCCACCTGCGGGCTCCGCGGAGGCGTTCTCGCCCTCGCCAGGGTCCGCAAAAACTCGTCCTCATGACCCGACGCCGCGTGGCGTCTGGCTGCTCGCAGCCAATATCTGCACCAGCACCTATCACATGTGCTGGGCACAAAGCACTTTTCGCAAACAATGCACTTCATCTTTATGGTTATTTATTGACTTTGTGATTTGACAGTCACAACGACTCAACGTCAACTGACTCAAGGGCTCCACGAGAACCCGCGAGTAAAAATGCAAGCCATAGAAA
>NW_012027298.1:2973-3750 GCF_000956235.1 Wasmannia auropunctata
AGAGACAGGTAAAACCCAAAGATTTAAAAAATTCAATATTGGAAGCAGTGAGTTTCTTCTTAATAGATTGAATGTTTTTCACTGTTGTCTCTCCAGTTAAAATTGTGTCTCCTGTACGTTTCACCTGCTCATTCAGCACGAGCATCTCACGTTATCGCTGTCGTCTCCGTACGTGCAGCCTCACGGTGATTTCTTCTCCACGAAAATCGACCTTCTTGATCCACAACACAGATAGTCAGATCCGATATGCTCCGCGCGATGATCGGAAGGTAAATGATCTGTGCAGGCGTTTCCGATATCTTATATCCTGGCGGCACGCTCGGTGAAAATTCGTATACACGCACTTATCGTTACTATACGCACCCGCGGTCATGTTACACTCTTTGCGAATGATGTTTACATTCATGATATTTATCGGTACGTTCGATTCGTGTCATTGTCGTGGTTCCAGCGTGCGATTTGATGAAAATCCCAACAGCGATCCAATGTTACAAGATTTTGTGAGATTTATCCGATACGCGCACTTGATCTCGCTCCTCATCGTATTGTTATTGGCGCGAATCACCAGCGGATAATTGTTCTCATCCTCTTCATCGCTTTTCGTTTTCTTTCTCACAGCATCGTTTGGATGAACATGTAAGATTGCACGTTTCAAATATTTTGCAATATCATGCAGTTCGTACGATCCTTCGGGAATTACAATCTCCTTGTCGTCTTTGTCAAAATAAAATTTATTATTCGTACGAATTTTACATTGGGTATCGTATAATACGTTTA
>NW_012027298.1:3770-4318 GCF_000956235.1 Wasmannia auropunctata
TACATCTTGTTAAGTTGTTTAAAAAGACAAAGTTTAAAAGAATAAAATGAATATTAATATAGTTATTTATAATATAGTACCGAAATGAAAACGAGAAAATTTTAAAAAACATAAGTAGCTAATAAGGGCGGGTTCTAACTAGGGAGCTCCGAGGGGGGGTGAGAGGCAGGGGGGTCCGCGGGAGGCCGCGGGGAGGGGGAAGCTGCTGAAAGCCGCTCGCTCAGTTGGTCTGACCGCGGGGACGAGGTCGTGGGTGCGGGTTCCGCGGGGACGGGGGAACCGCGTCGTTGATGCGGGCGTCGCGAAGAGAGGGGAACCGCGTCGTGGGTGCGGGATGCGCGGGGATGGGGGAACTGCGTCGATGATGCGGGTGTCGCGGGGAAGAGGGAACCGCGCTCGCGCTCGCCGCATTCGCCGCCGCCGCCGCGCTCGCCGCCGCTCGCGAACCCACCCGTTATCGCTCGCGTTCGCGAAGAGGAAGAGCAATAAAATAAAGAAAATATTATTTTAGGATTAAAATAATATAAAAAAGTTTTATTTAAAAATTA
>NW_012027298.1:6345-7702 GCF_000956235.1 Wasmannia auropunctata
CAATATTCAATCACGCGATCGTGTAAGATGAGACAATAGGCTGTAGTATTCCCCGGCACATTCTCTTTACAGTCAAATTCTATTCACACATCCACGGTAGCGCTCTTGACGGACTCGTTTTGTCGCGTGCTGTCAATGATTACGAAAGGTCCATTCTCCAAAAATGAATCTACGGTTAACAGCGTTTCATCGTTTGTGCATCCATAATAAGTTTTACGAAAACGAGCATATATATCAAACAGGATGGCATATCTGTTTTTATTAAAGTCTAGATTTAAGTCGTCGTACGGATAAAATTCCAAATTTAAATAAAGTTTCACATTGGTTAATTTACATTCATCGAATAAAGAAGGATCTTTCGACATGACGTTCTTTTGACCAGTCTGCAAGGCAAATATAACGTATCGTGGTTTTTCTAGTTGCGCAGTCTTTACAGCCCATGAATGCTCTGCAACAAGGGGTACTCGTACAGATCCCACGAGCGAAAACTCACGCGCAGATATCGGCAGCTTTCCAAAGCTAGTAGCATGGACAGTTTATTGACCTCGTTTAACATAACGTGAGGCATTCGCCATTGCACCTTGTGTATTTCGACTTTAGGCTCAGTCGCGGCATCTCCCACAAGACAATTGTTATCGATGCGCGCTTGTATCAAAATAAATTCGTGCCGAGTGTTAACAACCACACGTTTGTAATTCTCACAAAAGCCCAGCAACATGTTGAGCGGCACGCAAAAGTTAAAGTATCTTTCGGATATGAGCGGTGTTAAGGCCCATCCAGCATTATGCAAAATTGTAGCTTTGCCATACGTTAGCGATAAATAGTTCTTGATAGTAGTGGTAATTCCAACGTTTCTGTTGCGATCAATCTTCACACCGTTGAGTTCGTATCGAATTTCATCAAACATGAATGTTACGCAATTCTTTGCAAGCGTTGTCACCGACCCTTCTTTCTTTTCCTTTATCGCCATTTTTCCTTCGATGTAGAGAAAACTTTCGCATGGTAATGTGTATAAATCCTGCTGTTGTATGGGTATTCGTATTTCATCACTGTGTCCAAACGCAGTATTAGCATACGGATTGTACGTGTGAGTCTCAATCTTGATGAAGCTGTCATCAAAGACTGGTTCCCCTCCAATGTTTAGGATATTAGCCATCTCAGATACTATGCACGGTAAAACCCAAAGATTTTAAAAATTCAATGTTGGAAGCAGTGAGTTTCTTCTTGATAGATCGAATGTTTTTCACTGTTGTCTCTTCTGTTAAAATTGTGTCTTTTGTACGTTTCACCTGCTCATTCAGCACGAGCATCTCACGTTATCGCTGTCGTCTCCGTACGTGCAGCCTTACAGTGATTT
>NW_012027298.1:13982-16472 GCF_000956235.1 Wasmannia auropunctata
TCTATATTTATTTTACTAAAGCGCAATATAAAATTGTTAGATATTGAGGAGGCAGAATATATGTTAAAAATGTTTGTGAAGCAAGTTCCAGATCTTTATAATGATAGACAGCTTACATATAATGTGCATCAGTTATTGCATCTTGGTATTTGCGTTAAACGTTGGAGTCCTTTATGGGCTACTTCTGCCTTTCCATTCGAAAATTATAATGGAATAATAGCGAGTTTATCACACGCATCTAAGAATATAGGTCAAGAAATTATTAATAATTTATCTGTACTTTACGGCGTGACTATTTTAAAAAATAAAATTACTTTTCATAAAGAAAAAACAGTATTTATTGAGTGTTTGGATAAAAATATTTCAGATTCGCTATTGACAGATCAAGATAAAAACTTCTTACATCAAGAATTGGCTGGGAATTATCTTATTTATGGAAGAGCAAACATAAAAAATGAGACATTTACTTCTGAAGTTTATTTTAGACATAATAAAACTAATAGTTATACAGTACGAATAATAAACAATTCTTCTGATTTTGCAACGTATGGCACGATAAGATTTTTTTTGAAAGCAAATAATATCATGTACATTGTTTTTCGGAGATTTAAAATTATTCATACTGAAATATTTTATCACCAAGAATTCTAGAAACAAGTAAAGCATATATTGCCTGTAAAAGTAGATGATCAATACGTTTTGTTAAATTTAATGAACATTAAAACCATTAATAAAGTTATAAAAGTAGGCGATTATATTTGTAACTCACCAAATTTTTTAAATAAAATTATGTGAACAATAAAATGTATATGCATGATATAATATAAATGAACCTTTATGTTTGATTGAAATATCTTAGCAAATGTATGTGTACATATCGAATAATATCAACATAATCGTATAATATCAACTCTCGTACGTATAAATATATCGGGAAAACTTTGTTTACATTTTATATTACATCTATAATTTGACTCAATATAAAATATTATGTATAAATTTTTATGCAATTTGATATATTTCTCATAAAAAAGATTAAATTTGATCAATAATTTTCTTTAATTTGATATGGATCCAAATTATAAATAAATTGATATAATTATAATATAATTAAACATAAACTTTTTTCCCCGAAAACTTTTTCAATGTAATTTCACATAACTTGATAAAAGTTATAAATATTTTCGTTATTAAATTTATATGTACAATTGGTAATATAAATAGATCTCATTACATATAATTATATATAATCACATATGAACGTTTTTATCGGCCCAGATATGATCGTTAGATCTGAACAATTTTACTCAACCTCAGTTCGATTTATATCTGAATAGATATGGTCAGATCTAATGTATTTTGAGTCGCATTCGAGTACAGACGTGATTGTATCTAAGTAGATACAGTCAGACCTGGACTGTTTCGATTAAATGTAACTACTGACATGTTCAGATCTGAGCAGATACAGTCAAATCTGAGCAGTTATGGTCAGATCTAAGCCCTCGAAGACCAAAATTGATCCCAGATATGATTATATATAAAGATATATGACCAGATCTGCACAGATATGAAAAGCTATACCTGAACATATCTGCCGAGATACAATTTGATGTTTCGAGATACAATTTGATCTTTCGAGATACAATTCGATCTGGTCAGATCTAATCTTTTTTTCCCGGGTACGTAATGAAAATATTGTAAAATTGACGTTGAATGATACTTGTATGTATATGAAACCGTCGACTATGATTTTTATGATTGAACTCGAACATTGCGTTGAGCATGTATACTTTAATTTAAGTCAAAATACGGACGCTGTTAGTAATAAGTTTAAGCATTTTGTCGAATATTTACGTCACAATTGTATCGTGAATAAAGACGATGCGATAAATATTTTGCGTAAGGTGTGTGATAAAACGTTGCTTATTGAATGTGAACTCATAGCTTACGCGTCAGATCATATTGTGCACGATGCGTTCTATAATTAATTATGTATTAAATATATACATTATGTGTTAAATGTATTAATCATGTGCTAAATATATATATTGTCTGTTAAATATACATTATGTGTTAAATTTTTTTTGTTCCTTCTCTCTTCGTCGAATTACATCGCGCGCGAGAATCATGCAATGGGTGGGACGGAGATACTGCGGGAGGGAGAGAGAAAAAAAATTGCAACTGGGCCCGCGCTGGAACCTCCTTTCGCGACCTCGCGTCTAGTTATACATATGTGTTATCATTTACCGCTGCATGGAGATATGACAATGTTAATATGTTGTGGGTAAGTATCTGCTTTGTCCTCACAACATTATCATGACGTGGAGATGTAGTGGTAAGTATAACATGTACCTAGACACGCTTGCACATTAAGATGTAGAAGTTGTTATAACATGTGTTTGAATGCAAACTTTTTTATATTATTTTAATCCTAAAATAATATTTTCTTTATTTTATTCCTCTTCCTCTTCGCAAACGCGGTCTCTTATA
>NW_012027298.1:18486-18885 GCF_000956235.1 Wasmannia auropunctata
TGCAGAGCATCCACTTGACTTGCGTTCAATTCTTGATACATTTCTTCAAACGTTTTCATTCTCCATATCACTATCGTCTGAATTATCCGAACTATCTTGAATTTCTTCATTATTTTCATTATTTTCTATCGTTTCTTCATCATTTTCAACAACTATTATTTCTTCGATATCCATTTCGTTCTCATACAATATCATATTTTCTATTCACCGAAACTTTTAGTAGCGTTAATGACAGAATGTACTTGCAGTCTCTTCGCTTTCTATGCTATTAAGGGTAGCATTTGAAATATATCTTTTAGAAAACATACTTTTAATTGATGTCGTAAAGATAAGTAGATTCCTTTGAAAAAGAGATTATGGGGAATAAATAACATTCTATCTCTGTAGTCGTTCTCGTTA
>NW_012027299.1:0-721 GCF_000956235.1 Wasmannia auropunctata
CTACTTTAATGTTTATGCGAAATCGTATACTAAATGAGCTTGCAACTACCTGCAAGAACAATATTTTCTTTTTGCTATATTATTGATAGTTTTGCAATAAACACTTGTCAACTTTGAAGTTCAATAGCTCAGGATCTATGCAACATACATTAACGTTCTTAGCGTCAAATTACGCGGGCTTTCAAGCTCTTTTTTTATAGATGCGACGGAATTGTCAAAATTCAAAACCCGCAAAGAAAATCTATTTGTTTGTAAGTTCAAAATTTTCTAAAAATTCTAAAAGTTGTTTCAAATAAAAAAAATTGCATTTCACCGATTTCTTACGATACTTCCAACATTCAAGTATGTGTAAAAAATTCGGAACCTATGAGAAAACCTTCGTTTAGCATTAGCAATATCAAAAAGATAAGAGTAAATTCTTCATTAACAAATAGATTGTGCAAAAACTAATGAACGGACGAGGCGCGAGTTTTGCACACTAATTAAGTGTACTTTAGACTATTCGATTCCGGATTTTCATCAACGACAGTTAATTTTTAATATCAATTGTAGCTGTTCAAAAAATGACCCTGTTTTCTCTAGTTTTTGCATTTTTGCAACGTAAATATTGCATGCGTACAATTTTAACTACCTGTATCTTGTAGAGAATTTCATAACAAACAAAAAAGGTCCTATACATTTTGTCTAAGTAGCGTTAATAACGTAGTTATTAAGAGAAATA
>NW_012027299.1:8042-8643 GCF_000956235.1 Wasmannia auropunctata
TGAAAGCCCGCGTAATTTGACGCTAAGAACGTTAATGTATGTTGCATAGTTCCTGAGCTATTGAACTTCAAAGTTGACAAGTGTTTATTGCAAAACTATCAATAATATAGCAAAAAGAAAATATTGTTCTTGCAGGTAGTTGCAAGCTCATTTAGTATACGATTTCGCATAAACATTAAAGTAGTGCTTCAGATAAAAAAAAATTAACGAACATTGCGAAACTGCGTGAATTCGAGCTCGGCGAGAGCTGAGAGCCAGTGGAGGGGATGAGCGTCCATTTCTGAGCTCGCGTGTTCAAAATGCGCTCCGTTACTTAATACGCATTATCTCCATAAGTAAGGCACGAAAATTGATAATTTTTTTTTTAAATCGATATACCGAAACGAGCTAAACATGAATTTTGTAATAAAAGCCACAAATTTTCCAAAACTGAAAAGTTAATAAAGTTTTTTAAAAAAATGTTACTTTTTGTTTAAAAAAAGTATAGTTTACCACGTTTGGCAATAATGCATATTGTTCATTAAAACATCATAAACTTTATAAACAATATAGTTGAAGGGCCAAAAAAATTGTAGTATTTAAGAGAACATTCATTTAGTAC
>NW_012027299.1:10946-11344 GCF_000956235.1 Wasmannia auropunctata
ATTATTCGTAACAATATTGTACATAGCAGACATACAGGATATCCATGACAGACACCATAATAATTATCTTATAGCTAAGTACACGGAGCATGCAGTGCTACCGTAGCACTGCATGCTCCGTGTACTTAGCTATAAGATAATTATTATGGTGTCTGTCATGGATATCCTGTATATCTGCTATGTACACTCACTCACTAAAAGGTTGCGACACTTTCTTTTTTATAGGTTTCAAAACGTATTAATATTTTGCAAATGCGGACCACGATTGGTGTTATATTGCTTTTAGACTAAAGATAGTAGATCGTGGTTGCATTTGCAAAATATTAGTTATCTATAAAGTATATATTACGTATATTAAATATAAATTAGAAACCTATAAAAAAAAAGTAGTCGCAACC
>NW_012027300.1:0-371 GCF_000956235.1 Wasmannia auropunctata
TTAAAACAATGGACAATCAAGGGCAAATGAGCCAAAGGCAAGTTATTGGTAGCCAAAAACAATTCTATTTAAATCGGATCCAGACGTTTCGGCTTCAATTAAGCCATATTCATTGTACAATTGTACATTGATCAATGTACAAATTATAGTCAATTAATAAAACATAGAGACATAGAATTTCATTAAAATTCGCAACAGTAGAGACTTAAAAACTATTCGGCATGCTTCGCTATTATAAAAAATCCTTTTAGATGTCTATTTATTTGACATATTTAAGTTGACTTTCTGATGTCTGTCTTATATCGCCGTGGAAGTCCCTTGCAGAATTCACGGGATTGTGGGGTTATTAATATCTTGTACATGTCAATGTA
>NW_012027300.1:6721-7174 GCF_000956235.1 Wasmannia auropunctata
CAGCGGGGAATATAATTGAGGAAATCGATGGATAAGCGACTCTAACGAGTCGTGTTCCCCATAGAAATAATGCAGGCGGGGACGAGGAGTGGGGATTTCCTCGAGAAACTCGACGCTTCCCGTGGAACTTGCAGGAGAAGAAGGGTGTAAGTCCCTCTCCCAATCTATGGTCTCAATGGAAATTGCAGGTGAGGGAGCGCGAGGCTCCTCTAAGGAAAGAGGTACCGGAGAATAGGAGACTGAAGAAAAAGAACATGTTGGTGAGGGAGTTGGCGAAGGTGTCTCTGGGAAAATTCGTTAGGTGAGAGCGGAGGATGCGGAAAGAGGACGAGGGGGAATTTCCTCGGGAGAGGAGGGAGGCGAGTTAGCCGGAGGAGTGGCTGGTGACACCGAGTCAACAGGCTCCTGGTTGTCCGGTCTCACTGTCGGGTCCTCCAAGGAGTTTAACCACGC
>NW_012027300.1:12861-14325 GCF_000956235.1 Wasmannia auropunctata
AAATCAAAAGGATTAGTGGTGCTATTTGGGTAATAATGTGTCAACAAAATTTTAATAACTATTAAGTAATTTATTTTACAGATCCAAAATAAATTCAAAAATAAACATTAAATTAATATTAACTAAACATAAATATTAAAAAATATTTATTGAAATCATTTTCTCAAATGAAAATTTAATGAAGAATACGTATTGAATAAATATTAAATAAACATTGTATAAATGTTTACTCAAATCATTATTTCAAATGTAAAATTAACGTTAAATAAATATTTAAAAAATATTAAATAAACATTATACAAATGTTTACTCAAATCATTTTCTCAAATGTAAGATTAATGACAAATAAATGTTTGAAAAATATTAAATAAACGTTTAAAAAATGTATACTAAAATCATTATTTCAAAAGTAAAATTCACGTTAAATAAATATTTAAAAAATATTAAATAAACGTTTAAAAAATGTATACTCAAATCATTATTTCAAATGTAAAATTAACATTTAATAAATATTTTAAAAATGTTAAATAAACGTTTAAAAAATCTATACTCAAATCATTATTTCAAATGTAAAATTAACGTTAAATAAATATTTAAAAAATGTTAAATAAACGTTTAAAAAATGTATACTCAAATCATTATTTCAAATGTAAAATTAACGTTAAATAAATATTTAAAAAAATATTAAATAAACGTTTAAAAAACATTTTTTAGAAATTATTATTCTAAACGAATATTTAATAAAAAAAAATATTAAATAAATGTTAAATAAATATTTTTTCCAAAATGAGTTCAGGAAATGAAAAAAAAACATCAAAAAAACATTTAAAAAACATTTAAAAAATATTGTGTGCTGATTGGGCGGCGATCCTCTCTAATTGTAGGCAAATCGGGTTTATTGGCAGCAGATTGTGCTAATTGAAAGCTCTCGCTCATCCGTTTCTTAGAACGCAGGAAGTCTTAAATCTACTATTTAATTAAATTATTGCCCCTGATATCGCTCGTCGCTTCCGGCGGCTAACTTTGACATTTTCCACGAAAGAAAAGAATCGTGGAGTCCTCAGGACGTAACATATTATTATGTCTCAAAAATTATTCAAGATAAAAATGTTATTTTAAATATAATATTAATATCATAAAAGCAATTCAAGAGGGAGGGCAGCATTTCAAATGACTTATGTATTAAAAACTATGTATGTTTTAAAATGTTTAAATGTTTAAATTATGTTTTATGTTTATGTATTAAAAAATAAGAGTGGAGGTCTATTGGAGAAACCATTATAAACAAAATGCACCGTGCTGTTTATCGCAAGGTGATGTGGAAATGATTATGTTTTGTCATAAATGGAAAAACATTTTTCAATCGATATGTGTGATACAACTAGTACCAATATACAACTAGTTTTATAACAAAAGTGTCAAGTTATGATTTTAATGAAATTTTGTGCACATAGGTTACGTAAA
>NW_012027300.1:14576-24283 GCF_000956235.1 Wasmannia auropunctata
ATTTGTTTTAGATCAAGACTAACTGAATCAGAAGATATACGTGCAGAAGGAGGACAAGAATAATCAGATGATGCTAATGAACTTTCTGATTCAGATACACTTGTTAGATCAATATCATTTATACTACTGGAAGTAGTAGGTATTGTTGCTTCGAGTAACACTTCTTCAATTGAGGATTTGTATTCAGCTAATGTAAACTTTAATCGTGGACCAGCTGGGGGAATGAGAACTTTTATCGTATCCGTGTCTAACAATTTTAATGATTCTTGATCGATTTGTTCTCTTGTTAAGGGAAATTAACTTAAAAATATCAAGTATTTCAATTACTTCACTATAATACGATAATATTACACTGACACAGCTGGTGATATATTAATGCAGTTAAATTTCGGGAGTGCTTACAATAATTAAAAAATTATATATGATAGCAATATTAATTAAACAAAGTATTAATTGTATCAGTACAACATAAAATATAGCAACTCACAAAATACCGATATTAAACATATTTTACGATATTTACGACGAAAATTATCTATAAAATCACTAAATCCCCACTCTTGAAGTTTTTTAGCAACAAAATCAGTGATATTGGTTTCAGCCATTATCTACCAAAAAATTTAAATAAAAAGAAACACACAATAAAAGGCAATATATAAAGTGACCAGGTTAGGTGAAATTATTTAAGCAAATGAATATGAACAAATAAAAAATATAATGCTCATTCAAGACGAATAAATCTAGACAAATACGATTACTTACTGTGAAGCTGGATATCACGTTCTTCTTTATCGTCTTTTTTCACAAAATACTATGTACTAATACTGGTACTTTTTTTTAATCACAAATAGCACTTACAAATAAAGAACTTATTAAATGAGTACAGCACTCTTGGAAGTGTAAGAACGTACGTGCGTACGTACGCGTAGTTGGCGGTATTTTTTGTTAACTAGGAAACGAATAAAACCTCGATCAGCGCATACGTTGCATTACCCATTGCTAATTGCAAACTGCATGCACGAGTCTGCATGAGCATAGCAACGTCACCACTACTCATTTATTTTGGATAGTGGCGCTGCTTACTTTACAATTCAATCACTGAAATGGGTTAATTAAATGTAGTTTTTTTAAACACATGTTTTGTGTTAAAATTTTAAGACATATGGTAAATTTTGAGACATTTGGTAGTTAAAAATAACTAAATATAATTTAACTCAAGAAATTGGTTTAAATTTGACCCTATTATATTTAACAGTGTAGAGTCGTTTAAAAAAAAGGTGACCAAATTACGCTATACTCTCCTACTTATTGGATAATTTTCCACCACATACAAGGACCTGAAACAGAAAAAAATAGATTAGTAGATATAAAAGACCACATAATATATGTGGGAGAGGGCCCTACGGGCCGCGACCCGGCATTGGCGCCCGGGCATACGAGGTAGAGAGGAAGGGGCGGCAGTCAGTCGAAGCTCGAAACGCGTAGTAGACACACGTCGCGCTTATCAGTAAAGCTCATTTTCGGCAATAAAGTTCATTCTTGATTTTAATTACATGAAAGAGAGGTGTTCACCCGAGTCGTTCTTCACTCCCTGACTCTCACGAACTCCCATCCTACATATGGGGGCTCGTCCGGGATCGCGAGATCACAGTGAAAGCATCGGTGAGCAGACCAACGAAGAGTAAAAAGACGAAAAGCCGTTAAGCCGGAAAGGCGGAAAGTCGAAAAGTTGCAGTGTCGGAAAGCGGGAAAACGTGTGATTACGCGGTATCGGTCCTTAAACTGATATTCGCGAAACGACGAAAGGTGCCAAGACGTTAGCTCGCATTTCGAACGCGATAAAGTTGTGCCGAAAGGTAAAAGTCGTAAGCCGTTGCAATACACGCGGAAAGATGGTGTCGGAAAAAACACATCAAGACGAAGGAGACAAGCAAGACGAAGCAGCCGCCATGCCTGGCCCAGACGAGCGAGGCAATGGGAACAGCGAAGACGAACGATAAAGGTGCAAGAAAGAAGGAAAGTCGGCCGGTCAGGCAAGGAAAAGACGCAAAGGGCAAATTGCAGAAAGTTCCGGAAAAAACCGGTACGAACGAAGAAAAGCAGGACGCGATCACGTGCTCGACACCAGCGAAGAAGCCGACAGTAGCGCAGTTCAAGAAGCAACTACAAGATCTGAAGTTACCGACATACGGCACGAAAACCGAACTCGAACGTCGATTGAAGCAGTACGAAGATAGTGAATCTGGTGAAGACGAGGCGAGTGGGGACGAGGAGGATACCAGCGGCGACGAAACCGACGCCGATGTAACGGTAGTGCAACACAAGGAGACATCTGAAGAGAGCGAAGAAGACGAGAATACATATACTCATATTTTCCAGGCACAAAGGGAAACAAGACGGAGTGCGCGCTGCGGACGATTTCCGTGTGGTGTCAATTTTTTCACTATTAAAGACGTAGAAGGAAGTATTTCACACTTCTCTGGAGACGATAAGCTGCAAGTAGAAAAATGGATAGAAGAATTCGAAGACACGAGTGCGTTACTGGAGTGGAACGAATTGCAAAAAGTGATGTACGCGAAAAAATTATTACGTGGTTCGGCAAAACAATACATCGCGCTACAAAGAGGCATTACTTCGTGGAAAGTGATGAAACGACGGCTAGTGCGCGAATTCGAAGAAAAGCTAAACAGTGCCACAATCCACTCACAGTTGGTAAAACGTAAAAGATTGTCGAACGAGACGCCACGACAGTATATATATGCCATGAGCACAATCGCTAGTCAGGGGACCATAGAAGAAGAAGCGTTAATACAATACATCATTGACGGAATATCAGACGAGGAAAGTAACAAAGCTATCCTCTACAATGCAGATATGGTCACCGAATTAAGAAAAAAACTGAAGCAGTACGACAGGATAAAAGAAAAGTCCGAGAAGAAGATGACGAAAGGACAGAAAAAAGATAAAATCAAAGAAACAGACAAAAAAGGAACAAGACAGAAGAATGAAAAAGAGAGATGTTTCGGGTGCGGTTCGGTCGAACACATAGCACGAGAGTGTCCAGACAAAGAGAAGGGCCCGAAATGCTTCAAGTGCAACAAGTTCGGGCACATCGCAACAAAGTGCAACACAGCTGATAAGACATCGGACAAAGATGACAATAGAGTGAACGTAGTCTCGATGGTAGAACCAGTGGCAACCGATGACGAGATAATCGTACAAATAAAAAACGCGCAAATACGAGCGATGATAGACACCGGAACACAGCAAACATTATTGAAACAAAGTGAACACAAGAAGATGGGCAGTCCACCGCTGCAGCCGAGTGCAAGTACATTCCAGGGCTTTGGCAACGCATTAGTGAAAGCTACAGGAATGTTTCGCACAAAAATAATAATCCACGGTGAGACATATATTACTGACGTATACATAGTACCTGACGTCGCCATGAGTCACGTAATGCTGCTGGGTAAGGAGCTAACAAGAAGGATGGACATCAACATCCGAGGCGGCCGAGTGACCGTCAGGAAACTAACAGTAGAAGAGAGCCAATCAGAAACAGTGAGAAAAATCACTAAAGAAGAGAACAATCGCGGAAAAGAAAATGACAGTGACGCGTTAAGTGAGTTGCCATTCGTAAATTATATCGAAATGAAATCAGTGGACATTACCGGTCGGTACCGCGAAGAAATCGAGAAACTTATCGAAAGTCATAAGCCGCAAAAAGAAGTTCAAACAAAAGTGAGAACGAAGATTGTGTTACGAGACGAATCACCTATCAATCTGAGGCCGCGACGGTTAGCAATTAAAGAAAAGACAATCCTAAACGCGCAGATCGACGAGTGGCTACGCGACGGCATTATCCAGCCAAGCAAAAGTAATTATTCGAATCCGGTCGTAATTGTACCAAAAAAGAATGGCGAGTACTGCGTATGCATAGACTTTCGACAATTAAACAAGAAGATAATTCGTGATCGATTTCCAATGCCGCTGATCGATGACTGTATCGACGCACTCGCGCAAGCCCATGTATTTTCAGTACTGGACTTAAAGAACGGTTTTTTCCATGTACCTGTGTCACAAGAAAGTCGCAAATATACATCATTCGTGACCCCAACCGGTCAGTACGAGTTTTTGAAAACACCGTTCGGACTGTGTAACAGTCCAACGTCATTCTTACGATTCATAGACGAAGTTTTTCACGACCTCAGCCGAAGAAATGTCGTATTTACATATTTACATATTTAGACGATTTAATAATACCGGGCCGAAACGAAGAAGAAGCACTCGCAAACTTAAAGGAGACACTTGAAGTGGCCGCTGAAAAGGGTTTAGTAATCAACTGGAAGAGAAGCGAATTTTTGAAGAGACGCATCGAATATCTAGGCTACATGATCGAAGGGGGCAACGTCAGTCCAGCCCCGTCGAAGATTAAAGCTGTGAAAAACTTTCCTCCTCCGAAATCAAAGAAAGCGATTCAGAGTTTCCTCGGTTTAGCGGGTCATTTTAGAAAATTCATGTATGACTACGCCAAAATAGCTAGACCGTTGTCAGATGTGTTAAAGGACAACCAAAAATTCCGTTTTGGACCTGAAGAAGAGCAAGCATTTGAGCGACTAAAACAGCGATTAATAAACGAACCAATATTACGAATTTTTCGCCCTGATGCAATCACCGAGTTACACACCGACGCAAGCAAAGAAGGCTATGGTGCTGCTCTCCTACAGAAGAATAAGAATGAAGATCACTTTCATGTCGTTTGCTACATGAGCCGGAAGACATCAGACGCCGAGTCAAGACTACACTCATACGAGCTTGAAACATTAGCCGTGATCCAAACAGTGAAGAAATTCCGAGTTTACTTGCTCGGAATCAAATTTAAATTGGTAACTGACTGCTCAGCATTACAAAAAACATTAAATAAGATTGATATTTCTCCCAAAGTTGCAAGGTGGGCATTAATGCTTGAGGAGTTTGACTACAAAGTCGAACATCGCGCGGGAACACGCCTTAAACACGTCGACGCACTCAGCAGATATCCCGTGATGGCGATCGAAAACAGTTTAACTCCGATAATAAGAAAACAACAAGACGAAGAAGAAAGGTTGCGGGTAATTAAGCAAATTCTAAAAAAGGAGCCATACGAAGATTACGTCTGCGAAAACGAAATTTTAATGAAAGGAACCGGCGAGAAGAGGGTCATCGTACTACCCACAAGCATGCAGCAAGACATAATACGCAAAACCCACGAGAATGGACATTTTGGTGTCAAGAAAATGCTGGAAAGTATTAAAGCAGAGTATTACATTACGAATCTAACAGAAAAGCTCGAGAAATACGTGAGTTGTTGTGTACACTGTATACTGACCGAAGCTAAAAATGGGAAAAAAGAAGGAATGCTTAAACCTATCCCGAAGGGGGATGTACCGCTGTCAACCTATCACGTCGATCACCTTGGTCCAATAACAGCAACGTCGAAATTATATAAGTATCTGTTCGTCGTCGTCGATAAATTTTCGAAATTCGTATGGATATATCCGACCAAGACGACCAACGCAAGAGAAGTATTAGACCGCCTGAAGCATCAACAAAAAACTTTTGGCAACCCACGACGCATAATCCGTGACCGCGGCTCAGCGTTCACATCAACCGACTTCAGAGAATACTGCGCCGAAGAAAATATAGACCATGTCGCAATCACAACAGGAGTTCCAAGAGGAAACGGCCAAGTTGAACGTATCAACCGGATAATTATCCCGATTCTCACGAAGCTGGCCCTAGATTGTCCGGATAAATGGTACCGATACGTAGACAAAGTGCAGGGTGCGATAAACAGCACTTACCAAAGAAGTGTAGGAACTAGCCCATTCGAAGTACTCTTTGGGGTAAAGATGCGCCAGAAAGAAAATGTCGAAATGCTGAACCTAATTGAACAGGAAATGGTGTCAGCATTTGACGAAGAACGTGAAAAATTACGAACCATCGCAAAAGAAAACATCGCGAAGATCCAACAAGAGAACAAAAGAACACACAATCAGAAATGTAAGCCAGCTACACAATATCAGATAGGCGACCTTGTCGCCATCAAACGAACGCAGTTTGGACCTGGCTCGAAGATAAAAAGCAAGTATCTGGGTCCATATAAAATCTCGCAAGTAAAAGGACACGATCGTTACGAGATGATCCATGAAGATAACGGTGAGGGACCAAAAATGACTACATCATCGGCTGACCAAATGAAGCATTACGCATATTACTCTCCAGGGACTGGAGAATAGCAGGAATGGCCGAGTGTGGGAGAGGGCCCTACGGGCCGCGACCCGGCATTGGCGCCCGGGCATACGAGGTAGAGAGGAAGGGGCGGCAGTCAGTCGAAGCTCGGAACGCGTAGTAGATACACGTCGCGCTTATCAGTAAAGCTCATTTTCGGCAATAAAGTTCATTCTTGATTTTAATTACATGAAAGAGAGGTGTTCACCCGAGTCGTTCTTCACTCCCTGACTCTCACGAACTCCCATCCTACATATATACTTATCTTTTAATTTAGTTACAAGTAGAGATCTAAGGGTTTCCTGTAAAATAAAAAGATAAATTAGTCACAATTTTAGTTAAACGAGCAAAGTTAATCACAATAGTATAAGTTAAAAAGTTTTAGTTCTTTTAGATATAGATTTGACCACAAAATATTGTAAATGCACTAGAAGTTGGAGTTTGACATCCTCAGGGAAGTGCAAGGCCAACAGATAAAGAGCCAGACCAAAATTCGCCCCTTTTCTGGACCTCGATTTTTTAACCAAATTTTATGCCAAATGATTAGTCATGATGAGACAGTAATCGCATAAAATTTTTGAGTTGAGTATATGACTGGTTTGCGAAATATAGGAGATCAAAGTTGTGCCAATCCTTTGAGAATGTTTGACACTATTGTGTTTTCATTGCCCTAATGTCAAACATTCTCAAAGGATTGGCACAACTTTGACCTCCTATATTTCGCAAACCAGTCATATACTCAACTCAAAAATTTTATGCGATTACTGTCTCATCATGACTAATCATTTGGCACAAAATTTGATTAAAATCGAGGTCCAGAAAAGGGGCCATTTTTGGTCTGGCTCTTTGATATTTTAATAATTATAATACTTTTATATGTAGAATAACTGGAGGAATGTTATGTAAATATGTAAAAATCATAATTACAAAAATTTACTTAAAAATTGCTAAATTAAATAATTAAAAAAAATCGAATTTTTCGGAAATTAATTTTATCATTTGTCTCTCCAAATCATACAATGTTCGTCTGCAACGTTTTTGTCTGTCGGGCTCAATAATTCGCTTTAGAAAAATAAAGTGGAATATTATATCATTTTTTTACAACCATAAAATACGATTATGATTGTAATCTCTGTAGGAGCCAGATCTGATGTATGGAAATCGAGAAGAACAGGGTCAATTATTGCAACAAGTGTTAACTGCTAGCGACACGGATGCGGATGAAGAAAGAATACCAGGCGAAGGACCAAGACCGGTGAGTATATACTATATAGTATTCATATGAACTTAGCAGACAATAAATTTAATAAGTTTTAAAAAATAATGTCCATATGAAATCGTTTGTATTTTGTGATAAAGACTTTTGAAATGTAATTAAAAAGCTTTGTGAGTAATCAAGATAATTTTAATTATTTATTTTTGCACTATATGCAGTTAGCTAATATAAATAAATTAAATAAAGTTTTTGTAGAATTGTTTGTATTTTGTTTGAAGAGTTTTCAAGTGTAATTAAACATCAACGTGAGCGATATATATATCGCTCACGTCGTGATGTAAGAATAGCAAGTGTAATATTCTCGTGGATGCAATCGTTTACAGTAGTCACCTTTTGGTCCAATCAGAAATTAAGCCTTAAATTTTATAAATCAATATAAAGCTGCTACTAGCAATTTACTTGCCATTCAGGAATTTATCACAAATTAAAAAATCAATATTCAGTCGTCATTATGTTCAATAGTATTTTTACGTCATGGTTCATATTATATATACAATAGACTTTCAATGCTGTACATTTCCAAACAAATTAGAATACACCTATAATATTTAATTGTGTGTGTGTATTAATATTAAAATAATATACATAATTGAGGAATATTTGTAGAAAATATAAATACATTTTATAATACATACATATATATATTAAAATATATTTATTTATAATTGTTAAAGACTTTCTCTTTGTAAATTATGTGGTTCCGTTCTAGCGCGTTCCAAAATGTTTTAGTACTGAACGAAAATCTAGGTGATACGAGCTAAAGATTCTCAGATTATCAGTACATTTCTGAATGCAGCTTATACGGCGGTTAATAATTTACTTAAAAAATATTTAATTAAAATTGCCTGGATACCTCACTTTTTAATTCACTTGGAAAGACTTCATACAAAATACAAACGATTCATAAAATTATTTAACTTTATAGTGAATTTGATTGTGCGTACGTATGATGCACATTAAAACCATTATACAAAAATCGATGTAAAAATGTATGTTTAATATAAATATAGGAACGGATTAAACTTAAAATTCTTAATCATTTTTATTGTATTATATTATTTAATTTAATAAAATATGTAATGGATATTTTATTATTCGAGATATTTTACAATGTGTATTGCACACGAGTGTGCACTAGTGCAATCGAATTCGCTATTAAAAAAAAAAAAACATTCATTGTGCATGATTTGCATAAAGACATAAAGTTTTGAAGTATAATGAATTTTTTTTCTCAGATTGTACGTAAAGCTGGCACGATGGTATCAATGTCAGGAGCAGATGATGCTGTTTATTTCGAATATAAGAAAGCCCCTAGCTCATCGACGGCAAATAAGCATCCACTCTTTAAAAAATTCAGAACATAAGTAATATGATTTTCTTAACATTTTCTCATTACAAGTTATATATATAATAAATAATAAATAAACGATTTTGTTACTGTCAACTGTATTCTTTATTCCATGTATCGCTTGTAACGATAAAAGAAATTTGGACGAATTATTATCGTAATATATGTGTAATATGTAACCTGGACTTGGCTACCGAGAGTACCGTAGAATTTTTCAGATCAGTTTTATCGACGGCGATAAAATGTTGGATCTCGGTTACAGTTTCAGAAAGTGAAAGTAGATGTAGGCGGCATTTGTGTCTGAAAACTATTCCGATTGTTACCTAACCCAACTAATGGCTGAAACAGCTCGTTAGTTGAGGTAGTAATGCGATAAAAACATTTTAATAGTATCAGATGAAAAGGGTGCGATTGACGATTCTCCTCTTATCGCGAAATATATTTGTAAAAGCGGACGCTTCGGGGCAAGTTTTGAGCCACGCAGAGAGCTGCGATGAATTTCCTTCCTATAGTCGCGAATTCCAAAGTTGTCGCGTGCGGGTGCTACTAATCCAATCCAAATTATCGGCGCGTGTTTTTTTTCCTCTCGATAACTTAGTGACGGACTGCTCGTGCGTCAACTCGTCAAGTACGTACAACACACATCAATGTAAGGGAACGCGCGTCAGACAAGTGAGTCATCTGTGACGAAATAAAGGTGTTGGTTCCTACCATGGTGGAAGGGATAGCATGGTGGGCTCAGTTTGCAAGCGTCTCTCTCTAATTCTTTGCCCTCTCGCTTGTTTTCTGACCGTTCAAAACATTGTTGGCCAA
>NW_012027300.1:24303-26096 GCF_000956235.1 Wasmannia auropunctata
GTATTTTATTGTTTTTTAGGTCGCTGGTTAAGAATCTGAAATCTAAATTCCAAAATTCAAAATGGCGGATCCAATATGGCTGCCCAATATTGCAAAATTTAAAATAATCTGAATGAATATTGCTTCTCGGGGATCTTTTAGATTGCTGATTATGAATCTAACGTATGAATTCCAAAATTCAAAATGGCGGATCCAATGTGATGGATGCAGATACGCAAAAACAAGATTTTTGTGAAAACTGAAATCTAGAAAAATTACGCGTTGTTCACACCGGTCTTTAAAAGTTTATAAAAAAGAATCAAGGAATGGTTTGGGGATTTTTAAAGGATGGATGAGTAAAAAAATACTGGAAGATCTTCCATGGGGAACTTACGGGATTTTAGAGTTATTTTTAGATTTTAGAATTTGTAATAGTGTCTTAAAGAACTCTCTCTACACCGTAAGCAAAAAAACTATTTAAAAATCATTATTAAAATCCAGCTGATGAAGGAAAAGTTTAATCAAGATCTTCACTGTGCAATCAAGATATCAGGAATTAATCTGCTTCACTTCAATAACAATGAAGCAAACTTTAGTCAAATTATTTTGAATTTTGGAATTCATACGTTAGATTCATAATCAGCAATCTAAAAGATCCCCGAGAAGCAATATTCATTCAGATTATTTTGAATTTCGCAATATCGGGCAGCCATATTGGATCCGTCATTTTGAATTTTGGAATTTAGATTTCAGATTCGTAACCAGCGACCCAAAAAACAATAAAATGCTGTCGGAACTATTTTTTAACATGAATATTAGGGCAATGAAAACACAATAGTGTCAAACATTCTCAAAGAATTGGCACAACTTTGACCCCCTATATTTCGCAAACCAGTTATATACTCAACTCAAAAATTTTATGCAATTATTGTCTTATCATGACTAATCATTTGGCACAAAATTTGCTTCAAAATTAGAGGTCCAGAAAAGAGGCAAAAAACACCTAATTTTGGTCTGGCTCTTTAAAGTTACAAGCTTGACCGATCAAGGCTAACGATAAGTCTCAAGGTTGACCGAGTTAGTCCAGCGATCCGCTGGCATAACCGGAGAAATCAGAATTAAAATGTGGAAGCGCGAAATTACACCACAACTTAATGATAAATTGTAGAAGACGGGGTAGGCAGACGCGTGATTGGCCGAGGCGATCTTCCGCTCTCACGTGACGCCGGTAGAAGGGGAGTTATATAAGCGGCTTCCGCAGGCGTCTCGAGGTCTGATCTTTGATCTCTTCGCACAAAGTAACAGGAGGCGTTCGTTCCTGACGATAGACACAGTTTCACGTTCGCGAGTATAAAACCGAGCGCGTAATTAAAAAAAAGATATCGCGAGTCCGGCACACCGATGTCGGGTTGAATCTCGCCGCAACCGCGAAGTTAACCACGGAATTTGTCCGGATCTAATTTCTTTTCAATACAGAAATTTCAAGTACGTGCGCTGGAGGACCGACGACCTTTAACCGGCACCGAAACGAGTTTCCTTTCGAGTTTAATTTGTCGCAAATAATTTGCGTAACGCTGACGGCCGACGATGTCCAGGCGATGCGATACGCGACAAGTACGCGAAAACGCGTAAACGGAGCAAACGCGAGAGTGTATGAACAAGTGCGTGATTTTCTATTTTATATATAAATATTCAAAAAAATTTAATAAACTAAAGATTAAAATCGTAACAAAGTGTTGATGTAACCACGCCTGTTCGGTATTTGCGCGAGGGACATTTCGGTTGCCGATTAAGCGACGCCGCGCCGAACTCCG
>NW_012027301.1:0-932 GCF_000956235.1 Wasmannia auropunctata
CAATAAGATAATACCACCATATGTATATGAATTGTCTCTTAGCTTCTCGAACGTCCTATTATCGCAATACGCTATTTTGTGATTCAGAAAAGTTCAAGAAAGAAAAAAAATACGTATATATGGGAGAGGATGGTAATGAATGTTGAGTCGAGAAGTTAAATCCAATTGTATTGTCGTAAAAACATCCATTTCGCTCATTAGAGAAGAAAAAATATAATATTATTTACAATGATTAATACACGTCTGAATAAATTTTATGTATAATTATAATTTTACGTTTTATTACATTTTCCGAAATATTGCAGATAATAAATTATTTTTCTTATGAAAATAAGAATTTTATAATCTTATAATTTCTATAATCTTATAATTTTATCATAGTACAAGTTTGAAAGAAATATAATTTACCACCTTTTACGATTCTTCCAACGTAAAAATTATCTCATTTAATTTAGTATAATATTAATTTGAGTCTTTTAATTATGGCTAATCTTTATTGATCGCCTATGCAATCAGTACCTAACACAGTCGCATGTTGATGTGATCGGCCCAAGTATCTTCTCCCTTCATTAATCAACAGTGCTTTTATAAATATCTATTGATTATTTAAAAATCTAATTAATTATTTAAAAAGTTCATTTGTTTATTTCGCATTTTACAATTAGTCGAAGAGAGCGAGATGGAAATTATTGATCGATTTTGATAAGATTTTTTTGCATGTAAAAACATGTAATCTAGGACTTTATATGGATCGAAAATATAGAATTATCAGTATATTTTACTAATATCACTAATGTTGGCGATAGAAAGGAAATTATGTATATCAATATTATGAATGTTTCGATTGCATTGAATGTATTAGCACAAGTAGACTACAGGTAAAGTTATTTGGTAGCATCTTATAGCGTAATGTGGGTGAAATTAGATGCAGT
>NW_012027301.1:11116-15193 GCF_000956235.1 Wasmannia auropunctata
TCGCCCCGCAATCATATGTGCTATCGCAGCGCACCTCAATATACGAAATATCGTGCGCGCTACACAGATATAACGGTAATACATAACATCTCTTTTTCCCGTAAACAAAACCATTACATTCCAATACCGTTAATGCAACGAATAGTCCCCGAAACGGTCCGGTGGTTTTCGTTTTCTCGTTGAACGCTTAACATTCGTTTGGTTTTTTTCAGTGTAGACAGTGACCTGATCTGGCGCCCCCCCCCCCGTCCTCGGATTCGGAAGGTATCTCCTGAACTTGCTGTTCAGTATCTTCCGGAGATATATTTAGCGGTCTCTCTCTATCCGATGTGGGCGATTTCTCACATGATTCGTTCGCATTCTTACATTCTAAATTCGCATTTAAGATCGGACTGCCATAGTCCAACGCTTGCATCTGAGTACTATCGGCAATTGTCGCACCTACTGATCGCATCTGGTTAACGTGTCTTTTCTAAGTCTTTCCATCTTGTAATGTAATCATATAGTGTAACTTGCCTAATTTATCAGTTACTGTTCCAAAACGCCATTTAATGTTTTTATTAAGATATTCACGTGCCGCCACTCTCTCTCCTACCTTAAATTGTTTAAAATTAGTTACATCATTATTATCTTTTTTTGCATTCGATTTTTTAGGGAAAATTAAATTTAACCTACTATTTAAATTTCTTCCAAACATTAATTCCGCTGGCGATTTCCCAGATTCCTGATGCGGCAATAACCGATAATGAAATAGAAGCTTATGTAAATTTAATTTAATATTTTTATTTGTAGTTCCTAATTTCCGTAAGCCTTGTTTGAGTGTTTGAACGAAACGCTCCGCTAGTCCATTTGTAGCTGGATTGTATGGCGCTGTGCACTTATGGAAAATGCCGTTTTGTTTTAAAAATAATTGAAACTCTTTAGAGATAAAAGTTCGGCCATTATCCGTTACCAACTCTTGTGGCAATCCGAACGTAGCAAAAATTTCACGGCACTTTTCAATGGTCTTTCCTGAATCAATACTTCCCATAAGATGCACTTCAGGCCATCGGGTACAAGCATCAACCAAAACTAAAAAATGGTGTCCCATAAAAGGTCCCGCAAAATCCATGTGTACGCGTTGGAACGGCTCGGTTGCCGGTTCCCAACGATGCTTAATTTTAACGTTTTTCTGATTATTACTGAAAGTATTGCATGCACTACAGTTTTTAGTTAGACTTTCTATATCTTTGTCTATTCCTGACCACCAGCAAAAATTTCTACTTAGATTTTTCATTTTAACGCAACCAAAGTGTCCTGCATGTAATTCTTTTAAAATTCTATTTGTTAATACTTTTGGAATTACAACTCTTTCCTTTCTAAAGATTATACCTTTTTGTAATGAAAATTCGTTATCTTGGTAGCCCAAAGGCACCAGGCTCTTTCCTTTTTCTAAGGCTTCTACTATTTTTGCTAGTGCTCCATCTTCTCTCGTTTTTTTATAAATTTCATTTGCTGTGACTGGTAACGATTCTAAATTCTCCATTAAAAATACATCAATAGGATCGCATTCTCCTAACCGTTTCTCTTGTATAGGTAGTCGCGAGAAACCATCTGCGTTACAATGTTCGCTAGATTTTCTATATTTAATCGAAAAATTAAATGCTTGCAAAAATATCGCATAATGCTGAATTCGCATTGCGCTATAAGCTGGTAAGCCTTTTTGAGGATTGAAGATTTGCGCTAGAGGCTTATGGTCTGTGAGTAACGTAAAGCGGTTTCCATACAAAAATTGATGGAACTTTTTAATGCCAAAAATAATAGCATACGCCTCCTTATCTATTTGGGCATATTTCTTTTGTGTTTCGGTTAACGAATTTGAAGCACACTGAATAATTCTTTCACTTCCGTCCGGATATGTATGTGATAATACTGCTCCTACACCATACGGACTAGCGTCGGTAGCTAAAACTAAAGGCAACTTAGAATCAAACGGTACTAATATTTTATTACTTTGAAATTCTTCTTTTGCTCGCTCAAACGCGATTTCACAATCTTTAGTCCATTCAAAAGGAACATCCTTTTTAAGTAAATTGTTCAATGGACGCAGTACATCACTTAAATTTTCGATAAACCGACCATAATAATTTATTAATCCTATAAATGCTCTTAATTCTGTGATATTATTTGGTCTCGGCATCTTACGTACTGCTTCCATTTTGTGTTTCTCTTTCGAAATCCCCCTTTTACCGATTTCGTATCCGCAATAAGTAATGCTTTCTTTAAGAAATTCACATTTATCTCTGTTAATTCGCAAATTATATTTCGATAATCTACCGAAAACTAAATCTAAACGTTTCATGTGTTCATCTAAATTTTTTCCTGACACTCGTATATCATCTAAGAATACTGCAACCCCAGGAATTCCATTTAGAATGTTCTCGATTATCCGTTGCCATATAGCCGGTGCCGACGCTATCCCGTACATCAACCGATTACACTTGTATAAACCTTTATGCGTATTTAATGTCAAAATCTCTCTATCTTGTTCCGCTAAAGGTAGTTGTAAATAGGCTTGCTTTAAATCTATTTTTGAAAATATTCTACCTCCAGCCATAGACGCGAAAAGCTCATCAATTGTGGGCAAGGGGTGCTCATCTACAACTAACAACGGATTAACCGTTACACTAAAATCCCCACAAATTCGAATTTGGCCATTCTTTTTCAATACTGGTACTATTGGTGTAGCCCATTTTGAAGACTCTATTTTTTCTAATATTCCCGCTTTTACCATATTTTCTAATTCAACTTCAACTTTTTCTTTTAATTTAAAAGGCACAGTTCGACTTTTAATGAATATCGGTTTCGCGTTCTCTTTTAATTTCAAATGAGCTTCCACCTTGCACATCGCTGAAAATTCCTCGCTTATAATATTTGGATATTTTTTTAATAATTGGCTCAATTGATCGTGGCTGGAAATCTCTAACGCTTTAATATTTTCAACTTCCTTTAAGCTTGATATAACCTTTTCCAAAATTTTTAATTGGTTTTATCCATTCCCGACCTAACAGTGGGCTTCGATCGTAATGAACTACGTACATATTTAACTCGCGCACGCCTTCTATGTCATGCACTCTAACTTTGACAAACCCTAAGGGTGCAAAATTCCGTTTACAATATGAGCGCAATCGCAATTGTGTTCGATTCAACGCTAATCGCGGAAATACACGCTGTAACCATTTTTCGCTTACCAAGGTGACTGCCGCTCCGCAATCCACCTCGAACGTGACCTTCTGCCCTTCCAAAGAGAGAGAGACCGTAAATTTATCCCGGAACTGCGAATGTTCCATTCTTTCTAGTCTAAAGACTTCTTCTAAAAGTTGAGTTTGGCCCTTTTTTTTACAAACTTTCTGCAAATGTCCAAACCCACCGCACTCGTGACATTTAACGTGTCGAGGAAGGGTACACTTAGGCGCCAGATGATTTTGTCCACACCTGAAACAAGTAATGTCGTTATTATTGGAATTTCGCGACAGCTTTGTTTTGGACTTATTATTATTATACATTCCGTTAGACTTTTTCACATATTTATTGTTTTTCAGCTGGCTCCTTGGTTTGACCTCCTTGTCCGTCCTCTTCCTCGATGTTTTGGAACCCGCTCCGACGAAATCTACCGTAGCTGCTGCTTCCGCCTTTAATTCGCTCACACCTTTTTCCGCTAACTCCATTGCAGTGGCGGTTTTCAGGGCTGACTCCATCGTCAAGTTAGCTGTTTCCAATAAGCGTCCTTGAATTCGTTGGTTCCGCAGTCCAAATACAAACTGGTTCCTGAGTTCCGTCTTTAAGTATTCTCCAAACTTACAATACAAAGACAGTTTTTGTAACGCTGCCATGTATTCTTGAACGCCTTCCTCCGACTGTTGCAATCGCTTTCGAAAAACAAATATCTCCGCTATCTCCAGCGGTTCCGGGGCGTAATACTCTTTTAATTTATTTAATATTACATCATACGCCATTTGATACGGGTCTTCTGGATCCAATCGATCGCACAGGATTCCGAAAGCTTCCACTCCGATGAAATGCAGGAGATAGGCGACC
>NW_012027301.1:15900-18618 GCF_000956235.1 Wasmannia auropunctata
GCCTAGGTTGCTCCCCTTCGCGCAGACTTTCGGAGCAACCAATCAACGTTCGCCCCGCAATCATATGTGCTATCGCAGCGCACCTCAATATACGAAATATCGTGCGCGCTACACAGATATAACGGTAATACATAACAATATCATTAAGATGAAAATATATGATCGTTATCTACTATATTTTAGTGAAATGTTTTTTAATAATATTATGTACAGAGTGGATATTAAATAATGTAAGAGATTTTAAGGGGTTATTCTCACATAAATTCAAAACAAAAACTTCATATGACCATGTTTTCAAAAATTTCAAAAACCACTAAGATTATTTTGATAAAGCTTTATGAATATCTTAAATTTCATCAAAATAACTCAAGTGGTTTTTGAAGTTTTTAGAAAAACATTTTTCTTTCGACGGTTGAAGAAAAAAATTTTCATTATTTTTAAGTTTTATTATAAATCTTTAAACATTCACAAAACTTCATCAATTAACTCAATTTTCAAAATTTTTTGGAAAAGAACAGGGTTGTGCCGTAGATTTCAAGATTACGTCTACAGTCTACACGGATTATTTACGTGAAATCTACATAATGTTTACATAGTCTTTTTGCTGTGTAGACAATTTAGACTTGTAAACTATGTAGACTATTGTAAATTGTATCACTAATATCTTAGAACAATACTACTGGAAAGAGAATTGTTTATACCGTCCGTGTATCGAGCTAAAGCTAAGATGTCATCTGCGAGAGAGAAAGAGTTTCCAATTAACTGTAATGCGCATATGCCATTCAGCTCCCACTTAGCTCTGTTTTTCTTTTTTTTTTTAAAGAATTTCAAAAAATAAGAAATTAGGCAAAACGTGCTAAGTGGAGGCTGAATGACACATGTATATTACAGTCAATTGAGAACCTATATCTTTCTCTTGCACAGATGTTGGCTTCACGTTCAGCACTCAATTTTCCTTCCAGTAATATATGTTTTAAAAATTAATATATACAATATAAAAGAATTAAATTATAAAGCAGTCTCTACCTACAGTAGAAATATCCAAAACGTATTTAGAAACAGACTAAAGATACCACGACATCTTTAGGATATTCTTGATGTACTCGTATTTTGAATATTAATTTAACTATGAGATTAAGATTAAGAATGTAACCAGAGAATTTTTCTTACTTAAATGGTAGTTTTTTTATATAAACGTTAATTTATATATATTTATTAAATGAATAAATATACATATAGTCTACTAACTGTCAACATAGATGACACTTATACAATAGTTTATATTGTCTACACGTAAACGTAGAGTATTATATTTTACGTAGATGCACAACCCTGGAAAAAGACGAAATTTTTTCTTCAACCTTGACACCTGTATTCTTTAAACTTAAACTCGTTTCGAACATATGTGATCATATAAAATTTTCATCTTAAATGCGAGGAATTACTCCTTAAAATCTTTTATTACTTAGTATTCACTCTATACATGTATAGCAGTTTATATTTTGTGTATATTTGTGTTATCACACAAAACTATTTTAATTTTGAAGTAACGTAATAGGAATAAAGATGGTTGAGGACGTAATGTTGAGAAATATTGATAATACTTAAAAAATAAGCAAAATTCAAACGTTATTAAGAACATCTTAATTATCGAGATAATTTACATACTTGAAGAGAATTCGTAGTAGGTGTACCATCTTGACTTGTCGATTCCGATAAATCAGCCGATTCGTTGACAACGGTTGAAGATAGATAGCCATTGTTTCTTTCAGACTTCATTCTTGCCTCGTTGATTCCTTGCAAGACACATCGACACAAGTGATAGATAGCACTTGCTCATCAGAAAAACAATTAACAATTCTCGATTTTGGCGCTTTTGGAATTTGAGAAAAGTGAAGGTAAAAAAAGATATCAGGTTCGTAGGATATATAGAATGAAAGTTTTCCGTATATTTTCTTTCAGATTACGTGAGAATGACACGGAAATGCCACAATACTTTAAGAATGCCTTTGAAATTTACGGCGTTCCGCAAAACCGTTGTCGCTAATCAATCGTCATTCTTTAAAGCAATAAAAAGACTCTTTCAATTAATTATCTTATAGTTCTAGCTATAGATAAATTTTTCACTCCTTAGAAAAAATAATATTTGCTATAACATCTATAATTAACAAAATCTATAATTGATGAAAAATAAAAGAAAAATTGCATTAAAAAATAAAAGACTTATTTTAACATAGTGTTGCGCTCCTGCCTCTGTATCTTCTAATTGTGGCTTGAATCGAGCAACCGCGCGAAGTATCGCGCGAAGTGAAGAAAGAAGAAGACAGTTGCCGGGGGCAACGTGGTGTCGTCGTTCTGTCGCGGCTTTCGACGTGTACATTATAAAATACCGCTTGCGACATAAAAAGACGATTTAATTAGCAATAAACGTTTCATTCCTTTTTTTAAAAGAGTGTGTTATATTTATTTCCCCCGCGCGCGTCCGGGAGTGCCGATTTCGACTCGCGCGCAAGTGCCGCTCTGCGATGAGCGCAACAATAACATATATAAAGACTGTTTTTTTTTTATTGTTTTACGTTCATTTCTTAAATCTTTTAAAATTTTGATTCAAAAATTAGAATTACTGCATCAATCAATAAACAGATAATTTTATGATGTATATTGTAAATTAAAGTGCATATATAAAAAAAAATAAAGTTATTATATTAAATAATTGTT
>NW_012027301.1:19685-21201 GCF_000956235.1 Wasmannia auropunctata
CTGCGACATCGTTTTCAAGATCTAAAAATGTTATCCCACTTTTTGCCACTATAACTTTGCCAAAACGTCACAATTATGCTGTGACAATGTTATTGCGGACGTTTTAAAGCTTCATCATGGCTATGATGATCTCTTTACAGCAAAATAGTTGTACAACCAAATGGCTACGATATTGTTTTCAAAGCCTAAAAATGTCCCATTTTTGCTGTTACAACTATATCAAGACATTATAATGATGATGTGACAGTAGCTGTGATAGACAAAAATGCTGCGGTTTAAAATGCGACAACGTTGTCGCAGACGTTTTATAGCTTCATGTGCTACTTGAGTAGTTAATTAAATACTTTTTTTAGTATGTATATTCCATATTGCTTAGTAAATTTTTGTTATAGATTAAGTAAAAATGATATTCAAATTTGTATAAAAATTAGAGCTAAAATAATCAATTAATTTGCAATTTATTATTTTAAACAAAAAAATATTATTTTAAAAATTCATTATTATCATTCTACATTTGCAATAATTATTATGTTTGATTCTGCATTTTTCTGGATAGCTTGTCATATATCTCTTTCTTACACAACTTATCTTTACACGTGGACGATGAAAATAATAAGTGGATATAGCAACATATTACATGAAACTTCTTTTGTTATAGCATATTATACATTAAAGAGGATCCAAAAATAGGATTGAAACGTCTGTTGTAATAATTATAGTTCCTAAATGTATTGTTCATAATATTTTTATACAGCATTTTCAACCACGACGGCTCGTATTAGCAATTTCAATTTATACACTTCTCAATAAAATTAAAGCATCACTTACTCTATCTTCCAAAAATAGGTAAAATTCAAGAGAGTGTAACTTCGTCAAAAATGATCGTATCGAGATGTTCAAAAAAGCATAAACTTTTTTTATGAAACCTTTTAAATTTAGTATACATTTTTGGAGATTTGACGCATTTTCATTTGGATCTGTGTAATTCCAAAAAAATTAATATGATTGTTTTCTAAAGTATCGATCTGAAAAGTAGAGATTTCAAGCTGTAAAATTCTTTTTCGAACATCTCGATACGATCATTTTTGACGAAGTTACACTCATTTGAAGCTTGTCTATTTTAAAATTAGAATACATATTGCAAAAATAAAAGATCATCTTACTCTACCATCCAAAAATAGGCAAAATCCAAAAAAGTGTAACTTCGTCAAAAATGATCGTATCGAGATGAGATCAAAAAAGCATTTTACAGCTTGAAATCTCTACTTTTCAGATCAATACTTTAGAAAACGATCATATTGATTTTTTTGGAATTACATAGGTCCAAATGAAAATGCGTCAAATCTCCAAAAATGTACACTAAATTTAAAAGGTTTCATGGCATAAACTAAAAATCGCACACAAATGCAGTTTACTGCTTTCGAAAGAGTGAATCTTTATCTTTAATTTTCTTTTTTGTTGAGCGTTGTACGATAGATCGGAAGAGCACACGTCTGAACTCCAGTCACTTAGGCAT
>NW_012027301.1:21737-22659 GCF_000956235.1 Wasmannia auropunctata
TGAAGCAAAAAGAACCATTTTTACTTTAATATTGAATAACTCGGTGAAAAAAAATCGTACAACGCTCAACGAAAAAGCAAATTAAAGGTAAAGATTCACTCTTTCGAAAGCTGTAAACTGCACTTGCGTACGATTTTTAATTCGCGTCATGGAACTTGTCAAAGTTCGTAAAAAATTTTGAGATTCGTCGGGTCTTCTTTTCTATCCGTGTAATTCCATGAAAGATCAGTAGAATCGTTTTCTGAAATATCGATTTGGAAAGTAGAAATTTCAAGCTGTAAAATGCTTTTTTGAACATCTCAATACGATCATTTTGACGATTTTGACGAAGTTACACTATCTTGAATTTTGCCTATTTTTGGAAGGTAGAGTAAGTGATGCTTTAATTTTGTTGAGAAGTGTATTTGAAATTATTTTAAAGTATTATTATTTTAATATTTTTTTTGAACAATTATTTACTGACGAGTGTTCAGTGACTAGTGCAATAACTCTACACAAACTTTATGCTGACAACTAATTAATAATGTAACTAAAATAATTCTATGTGATATTGCGGAATCTGAGTAAATAATATGAAATGTCTATTTTGTATTGTGCAATTATCTTTTCTTTAAATGGAAACAATCGGCATTTAACAGATCTATAAGGAAATTATTCAATAAAACTAATAAAAAGTTTGTTCAATTTATGGCTATAAATTGTAATACTCTAATTTGTTTCAGCAATTTTAAAACTGCTGTTGAACAATATACGCTATATTGTATATTTTATCCATGAATTTATTGTATTCATCATGTATCATAAGATATACTAAATTTAAGTATTAGTGCATTTTTTAACAATAAAATTTTTTATAACTTTTGTAACATTTGTAACTTAAACATATGATATGATTCGCTATATATATATATATATATATATA
>NW_012027301.1:26248-30436 GCF_000956235.1 Wasmannia auropunctata
TCCATTCTATCTACCCATGAGCGGTCACACACCTATTCTGAGACACCCTGTATATATATATATATATATATATATACATATATAAAAGTTTGTTCATTAGAACTCTTAATTTTTAAATATTAGGTTTATTAAACAAACAGTTTATAAACAATTATACATCTTGTAATTTTTAAATATCTAAATATCTTCAGTATTAGAAATTAAAGAACTTCTATAAATAATATAATAAAAATGTAAAAAGTAAAACATTATTGATGTATTAAGATAAATTTCTGTAGAAATTTACTTGAAAATTTTTATATATAATTATTTAATTATAATAAGTACACATATATTTTCAAAAATACAAATTAAATTTCAAACATTGACGAACGTAATGTAAAATGAAAGAGTTTTAAGTTTATACAAACTTCCTTTTCAATAAAATTAACTTAAAATAACTGTATGTAGAAAAAAAATAGAAAATAATGTAGAAAAAATTTCATCTTTTTTTTGTGTGCTCTTAATTCTTAACAATTTAATCATTTAATAATTTTTTTTACATAAATACATTAAAATAAAGATATATTACATAAAAAAGAAATCAAAAATTTTATTAATTAATTATATGTTAGAAACTTAATACATTAAATTATAATTTTACCTATATTGTGAATTTTTTGATCGTGTATAGCTTAAAAATTATTTTATTTAATTATAGCGTAAAAATTATTTTCATTAAAACAAAATAAATTAACCAAGAATATTTCTTATTTTTATATGTTATTGAATTATCATAGCAAATCATACTTTTATATGATTCAGTTAAGACGTATATATAATATTCTTAAAGATAAACTATATATATAAAAATACTTTATATGCAATGATATAAATAAACATATAGCCTTGGCTAAAAATATTAGGCACCTGTATTTTTCATTTATCTGGTATTCTTTTTCCAAATTATTTCCTATTAATTATTGGCATTATATGCTAGTTTAAAGAATTCTTGAAACAAAGGATACTTGACAGCAAATGCTATAAATCAATTTTTTAATTAAAAAACATTAAATAATAAATTAAAACATTAAATACTTAATATTTTGGCCAAAGCTGTATATAAAAAATTATTAATAATAATTTTGATAAATTTTGCGTAAATTATGCTTTATAAGATTTAGATTCTGAACAAAAATTATTAACTGATGTTTACGTTTATCAATTGATTAGTTAGCAATCAATTAAACATTTATAAAAAAATCATCACATTGAACTGACACAGTTTTAACGTAATTTATTCACCGCGCCAAACAAAATGATCAAAATAAACGAGATGTAACCGAGCAATGTCAAAACGCGCGAAAAAAACTCGCGGTAGGGAAAGTTCACATTCGTCACTCGTGTGTACAGAAGCAACAAGCGTCCTGCGAAAAACTGTCAAGGGTGTCGATCGAAGCCGCCACTATCGCCACCGCCATTGGTGGCGGTACAATTACAATAAAGGAGCAAGATAGGGTGCGTACGAGAAGGGCAGCGCCATACAAAGGTACGGGGATGCTGTGAGGTCAGGTGGAAAGAACCGGTCGATGCTGCAATGCAGCGGTTATTCCATTCCGTTACGACGCGTAGCGGCAACAGAGCGAACCTGTTTGGATTTTGTTTTATCAAGGCAATAACACAATTTCAACAATAACTGGTAACTTTAATGTTAAGATTTACGATCATATATATCGCCATGATATCCCAATCAACAAATATTTAAAAAATTTTTTTTAAAACGTACACTTTTAACAATGAAGAAATGTTTAAAAAACATTAAAATTAATGCGGAATTGTGTTCCTGTTTTTTTTATTAAAAAAACATTTATTTTAGCATTATAAAAATCTTTTTTTACATTTAATAAATTGTATTTTTAATATTAATATTAAAAAAACCTTTTAAATACAAATTTTGCCGGACGGGCAAACATGGAGATTCGGGCTGAGAACATGAGCTGATATTTTTTCGCAATAAATTTGTTACAAATTTGTATAGATGCAAGTTAGCATTTATTTGATGTCGCAAGGGAAGGTCGTGGGGGGATTTCACAGGATTTAAAATAGATGCTTTGAGCATCTATTTATTAGATTGCCTTTGGCAATTTAATTGTGATATTACATATACGAGTACTACTTGGTTCGGAGCTGCGAAGATGCACGCGATTTGCGGCCACGTGGTGATATATGAAAAATTGTAAGATTCACACTATAATATTATATGAAAGCACCAAAATCCACAATTGTACCATGTTGGCGTTTATAATCTTAATTATTTAATATTCCACGGTCTTTCCTGATAATTAAATAAATTATTTATTAACACATTTAATAAAATATTTTTCTAACATTAAATAAATATGTATATTTGTTGTAATATATATTTAAGAAATTTAGACAAACAATCAGATTAAATGTGCCTTAAGGCTTTAGAATCTAATTTTGTTCAAAATATCATTTTATTACAATAATGATAAGAAATTTTATAATAATATGCCCCTTTTATTTTTATAAGGTTTCTATTTATAAGAAATAAAACTTCACCGCATCTATTTGTCGGAATGCCGCGTATTATACAGGGTGTCTCAAAAACGTCGTATGTCCTTCCACTGACAGATTCTGGGGAGCATTTTAAGACAAAAACACTCACTGCCCCAGTCGCTGAACAGTCACCAATAAATGACTATTTAAGAAATATATTAAAATAATAAAACTTCAGAATAATAAATTGTATATTAATTGATATTTTTTTATCTAATTTTTATTCAGATTTGATTAAAACATCACTTTTTATTTAAACATGTAATAATATTAAGTAAAACTGAAAAATATGTACTTTACTTCAAGAATGTACCTATAACAGAATTTTACTAAAAGCAAAATTGAATGATGTACGTACTAAAAAAAAAATTTTTATGTTTAATATTTATTATCAAAGAACTTAAAATCGTTTGTTTTAGAATCGCATAATACTAAAATTTTATTTATTGTTTATTTATTATTATATTATATTTTATTTGTTTTTAATTTATATTCTCTAGGTCAAATATTGGTGTACTCCTTTCTTGTTTGTACCAATAAACACTAAATCAATCATTAACTATAGGCAAACCAAACGCGAAACGATTGTACCAGTGAACGATCAGTTATGTTCAAGTGCCAAACAGATATCAACAAATTAGAAGTTATTTTGTATATTTACGTACATAAAGGTAAATGCTAGCCTTTTTAATTGTTATTATATATTGATATACTTTAACAATTTAATTATTATAATTATAAAGCTATTATTAAGTATAGTTAAAACGAAAAATTTATTATAAATATAAACAAAGTGATAGTGAGGTTAACTTTCTTTTTTCATTATTTTTCTTTTCAGATTCATGAATATATATGACACATAATGTCGAATAATCAGGAAAAAAATAAAAAGAGAAAATATTGTAGATTTTCTTATTCAAAAAAAGCATTGCAAGATGCTATTAACAGTAGTATACGTACGTATTGATGGAATAAGCATAAATAAAGCATCGCAGCTGTATAAAATACCAAAAGGTACCCTTTTTAATAAGTTACACGATAAAGTACCTATTGAAAGAAAAATGGGACCTTCGCCTGTTCTTTACCCAAAAGAAGAAGAACAAATTAAAATGTGGATTATTCACAAAGCAAAGTTAGGATTCCCAATGCATAGGGTCACTACACCAGTCAATGAACAAATAAGAAATTCGCCATATACAGGGTGGACCATTTTAATCCATCCAGTCGAATATCTCAAAAATCAAGCCCGGGAGAGAAAAATTTTTCAGACAAAAGTTTTTGGATTTCAAGGGGGACATAAGTTGATATCATTTATTTGACCCTGAGTGGCGTCGTCAAGGTCAGGACAAGGTCACTTTGAATTTTCTAAATAGAACCCCCAATTTTTCATTATATGCTCTTATAGCACGCCTCGAGAACTTTCCAAAACACATAAATAAAATATTTTTTTATGAAATAAATCTTGAGTTATGAAGCTTGAAATTTGGAGTACTGTCGGCATTAGCATCGGCATATCATCCAAGGTGTCCAAACACTAGCTAAAGATGGCCAAGGTCGTTGGCCTTTATCAATGTCATGATCCTGAACAACATTCAAAAGGTTTTAACTAGTGTTTGGACACCTTGGATG
>NW_012027302.1:0-466 GCF_000956235.1 Wasmannia auropunctata
CCGATACCGCCAACTCATTTCATCACATTCCATCTTTCGCACATTATTTCATTATACACGGATTTTCACTCACACATTTAAACTATATACGATTCTCTTTTTAAATCAAATGTATTTTATTTAATCAATACTATTTTATTAAATCAATAGTAACATAACAACTCATTAAAACAGAAATTCATTTATTCATTTAAAACATTAGTCAGTCATCATACATTCGTCAATGTAACAAGTTCAGTGAATGTTTGTATTCCTTCCTTCAATAAATTATTCTTGAAGATACGAATTGAGTCTCGAGTTTGACTAGCGACTCTAGTGTGTACCCACACAATCACGAGAGGGGCTCCACTTCCCACCAGCGGAAATCGGAAAAAAGGCGAAATGTAAGCCAAGTCCTCGTGCGAACTGGAGGCAACTCGAGAATCTCGAAGGAGCGATCGAGCACCTTTCTCTTATACACATCTCT
>NW_012027302.1:9969-10876 GCF_000956235.1 Wasmannia auropunctata
CACACCTTGGACGGTCTGTACGATCCCGGTTTGCGATAGTGTTTCGCGAGAGCCAGGCCTGCCGCGGCCATGTGCTTGCACGGCTCGAGAATCGCGAACGCCGGACAGTCGCACGTCCCGTCCAGAGCGAACCGACCTCCTCGCTGAGAATCGTCGTCGCGATTCCTCCTGTACCACAGTCTCGCGCGATACACCGCCGTACCGACGACCCTCGCCTCGGCGACGACGCGGCGCGATGGATCGTGCGGGTCGTCGACCGGTACCTCGACGATGCGCACCATTCTGTGCCGAAAGTATTCCTCTCCTCTGGCGTAGTAACGATCGAGGACGAGATTCGCGACGTCCTGTCGAGTCATCCGTCTCAGCGCTTGTTCCCTGGTGACGGCGGCGGCGGCTGGTCTACCTCCTGAAACGACGAGCGTCGCCTTGTAAAAAGATAGAGAGAGTTTTGCGCGAAGGGTGTCGCCCGCACTCACGTTTCCTCATTGTCGAGCTTCTTCCCCCCTCCTTAGTTATACCTGTGCGCGCGCGATAGAGGGAGCGGCTCATCGCATGGGATGCGAACGTGCTCTCTCGCTGATTTCTCTCGGCGCGACCGTGTGTGTGTAGTCGGATTCTAGCGAGATAGATTTGTCGCGGTTGTCTCACCTGGGGAACCTTAACCTCTCTCCAAGAGGGGTTGCGTCACCGTTGGAGGTGGACGCGGGTTCGAACGGGAGCGCAGCGGTCAAGCGAAGCGAGCGCGCGTGCGTTCCCCCTCCTTTGCAATCCAGCGCGCCGCGCGACTGCGGGGAATGACTCTTCCACCGTTCTGCTATCCGGGTTCGCGATCCGTTTCTGGTCGTTGCACTCTATCTCCCTCTCCCACTCGATCGTTCGTACGCGACTGACGCGCGGGAGCGCCGCG
>NW_012027302.1:12845-13826 GCF_000956235.1 Wasmannia auropunctata
GTGTGTGTGTGTGTGTGTGTGTGTGTGTGTGTGTGTGTGTGTGTGTGTGTGTGTGTGTGTGAAACAATAGAGAGAGAGAGAGAGAGAGAATGTAAACGCATGTTTATGCGTGCGTGTAGTCAGCTGATCGTCGCGACGGTCCCGCGTACCGCCTGCCGGCAGACAGTAAGTTGCGCCGCCCCTACCTACCATCCGTACGCGGCCCGTAATTTGCTAACTATTTCTTGTTATAAAACTAAGCTTCGGACAAAATTTTTGTAAAAGAAAAATCGTCTTAGAATTGAGTCAAGAATACGTCTTTTCAGGGACACCGGGGTTATTCTGAATCACCCTGTATAAATGCGTGTAATGCCATTAATGCATTGCAGTCCTCCCTGGATAGGATTCGAGACTTTCTGTGGTACAGACGCTTAGAGCTGTCACCCGCTAAATCCTCCTGGATGCTGTTCAACTAATCTAAAACGGACCCGCCGCCTTTCACCCCTTTGAACCTTACAATAAACAATCAACCAATTCCCAGAGTATTCTCTGTTCGCTTCCTGGGTATAATTCTTGATCCGTCTCTGAAAAGAGAAGCTCATTTTAAGTACCTTATACACAAGGGCAAAGCTGTAACCGATGCTATGGCCACCATTGCTAGTACCAAGTTGGGTGCTCACCCGGACTCTATGCTATGTTTATACAGATCTATCTTTCGTGGAGCCATTGAATATGGATGCCTGATATTCAGGATCGCAGGGAACAAGAGAACGTTTCTTAAATTGGAAAGGCTACAATATCGTGCTATAAGATTGGCTATGGGATACAGGATGTCAACTCCGATTAACGTCATGCTCGCTGAGGCCAAAGAGGTTCCTCTGAAACTGAGGTTTGATTATCTCACGGATAAATTCCTTTACAAAGCTTACGCCTCCAAATTTAATCTGGTGTTAGACAGTCTGCGTCGACTCGAAGTGCTTATCACAACGGAAGATAGCTTAG
>NW_012027303.1:0-637 GCF_000956235.1 Wasmannia auropunctata
AGGAGATTTATCTACTTGAGAAGGTCCTGCTTGAGTATTATATATTGAGATAGAGGGGGATTTAGGCTTGGAGCTGTTAAGTGCCATTGTTGAAGAATTGTTACAATGATCAGTCTTCACCTTACGTTTTTTATTGGAACATTCAGATACACCGGAACTCAAAGGAGGGCTTCCATTTGATGAGTCCCTTGCTCTGCTACCTCTTTTTCCTGTCTTAAAGGTAGTCTTATGGTGCTTTGCCTTGGACATAGAGGGTTATTAGTGTATAAACTAGTTAATAGTAAAAGTTTATATAGAACCAGGATTGGCAAAGCGAGGTAAGCGGTAAGCGTATGACTTAGCGGTTATTGAGGAATGTGCCTCCGATCGAAAACAGAAGGGGGAAGTAAGAGGAAAAAGAAAATAAATGGCCACTAAGCAAGCATTTCGCAAATTGAAATATGCGTAAACAACCTCCCCTGACTCCAAGGGGGGGAGGGGGAGGGTGAAAGATGGGAAGCTTAAGTGTAAATTCAAAAATATAAAGAAGAGTGAAAAGAGATATACAATGGAATTGCTATAAAGAGTAATATAAAAATAATATAAAAGGTCGTAACACTTAAACTAGCACAAGTGCTCGTAACGATCCATAGAGATA
>NW_012027303.1:7822-9003 GCF_000956235.1 Wasmannia auropunctata
TGCTCTTCCGATCTGTATATCCTGAACAACATACCGATTTTTGTTTAGTATCTTAGAGATCATGTAAGGACTCTTGTAGACGGGTTTCAATTTCTTATCTTCTCCGGGTTTCACTGTAGTATCCCGAATTAACACATAATCACCTATTTGATAGGTGGACGGATTTTTATGTCGCTTATCATAGTAAGTTTTATTGTATAATTTTAATTTATCTGACGCTTGTTTTGCGACTTCTCGACTTTCATTACGTTGTTTGTCTAATTCGGTATAATTTAGGTCGGTTTTAGCTAAATTATTAAGAAATTGTATTAGTGGAGTATCAACTTGATTTAGTTTTTCAAATCCAAAGAGAAGCTTGGCTGGTGAACATTTAATAGATGAATGGTAAGTATTATTAATTGTATATTGTATTTCGTTGAGTTTTTTTGACCAATCCAGTTGATCATCCACTATTTTACGCAAAGAGGATTTAAGAAAACGGTTTGTTCTTTCTGCCGCTCCATTCGCCCATGGTGCGGCTACAGCGATCAGTCGATGTTTAATATTTCGCGATTGAACGAATTCGCTAAATTCAAAGGAGGTAAAAGCAGTGCCTCTATCTGTAACTAAAAACTGTGGATTTCCGATGATATTAAAAACTGAACTTAAACATAAGATCGTTTCTTTTGACGTAGTTGAACAGGTTGGGAAAAGCCAAGTGTACCTTGAAAAAGAATCAATGAGAACAAAAATATGTTTATATTTGTGTAGTGTTTCTATAAGGGGGCCAAAATGGTCCGCATGCATTAAATACATCGGTAGTGAAGGAGTTTCCTCTAGCTGCATTTCACTTTCTTTGATATTAGTTGTGGTATTTGACATTAAGCAACTTAAACAGTTATCAATATAGTTTTTTACTCGTTTGCGCATTGACGGGAACCAATATGTATCACAAATTCCTTGTACAGTCTTTTCGACGCCGCAATGGGCGTTGTCGTCGTGGTAAACGCGAATTATATTCGTGATCATTGAATCAGGAACATAAAAACGTGCTTTATCTGGAAACTTACGATAAACTAAGCCTTCTATAAGTTCGTATTGCTCATTGTCTTTTTGTTCAAGAGTATTAGCTAAAGTTCTAATTTGTGGATCTGTTAATTGTTTGCAAGCTAGTTCTTTTTCGAGTGGTAATGTCCTTACTG
>NW_012027303.1:10957-11490 GCF_000956235.1 Wasmannia auropunctata
GCTCTTCCGATCTTATAGCCAAGATATTCTACTTCTTTCTTTAAAAAGAAACACTTAGAATAGTTGACTTCAAAATTATAACTTTTAAGTAATGATAAACATTGGTGTAAAATTTCTAAATTATGCTCAACTGTTTTCGATTATTATTAAATGGTATTAAAATATCATCAATATACACTAGGATTTTATTTTCTCTAATAAGTGGTTGTAATATAAATAAGAGTCTTTTTTGAAATTCGGTCGGTGACTCCGAATAACCAAATGGTAGTTTAATGAACTCAAATTGTCCATCTGGAGTAGAAAAAGAAAAATATTTGGTGTGATCCGGATGGATCGCAATAGAGTGAAAACTTTCCTTTAAATCTAAAAGTGTAAACACTTTCATATCCGAAAGTTGCGAAAGACAACTTTCAATTTGTGGGAATGGATATTTTTGTTTTTCCACTCTTTCATTTAATGGTCGTAAGTCGACACAAAGTCTTAATTTGCCTGAGCGTTTGCGAACAGGTACGATACGCGCACAATATTGTGAT
>NW_012027303.1:15856-23313 GCF_000956235.1 Wasmannia auropunctata
TGTGCTCTTCCGATCTATCATTATTAAATAATGTTATCATTTTTTACAGAAAAAAATTAAATCTTATTTCCAAAAATAAATTTTTAACGCGCATGAAACATGAAAAGGATTCCAAAGATAATTTATGTACAAAATTAAGTTTATAAAAATATCTTAATGTTATTGGTTAACTTTGAGAACAATTTTAGTAACTTATCAGTCTTATATTTCATAATTATATCACTAACAATCACATATAATGCTGTATTAATAATTAGACCAATAAAATCATATGTTGTTAAAATAGCTTTAATTAAATAAGTCTACAATATTCATGTCTTATATCTCGATTTCGAATGTGCATGCTGTTTGAGGAATCTGTTATCCTCCGTACAGCTAAAGCGGTCGATAATGTCATCGTTCCAATTATCAAATGATGCTCACGAGTGCTATAAGCGCCAAAATGAACGCAGGGAGTCTCATCGGTGATTGTCAATTATTTTAGAATATTTGTTACGTTTTCACTTTGTCGTTCGGATATTCCATTATTTTCACTATGCCAAGAAAACCAGCAGTGCCACATGATCAAATATTTGAAATTGTTAAACAATTTGACGTTTTTGATTTTGCAACTGGAAGAATTAAAGAGTCAGTAAATCCGATTTGGATAGAAATCTGTAAAAATTTGCAAAATCGCATAAGTCCAATATCATTGTATCTATATGTCTTACAAAATAGACATAATATATTGGATAATTTGAAGAAATTTCTAGATTTGCATGAACATTTTCAGAAAACATGCACTGATTTTAAACAATATAATGAAGAAAGTACAACCGATGAAAGCTGTATGTCTGCTGAAGACAGTGCAACAAATGAAAGTTACAGTACTACTTCTACAGAGAATGCAATATTTAAAAAATGCTTACCAAAGGGCCTAAATAAAATACATTTTAATATATCTTTTTCGAAAGAAGAATGGTTGAAAATTAAACCGCAAGAAAAGATAACAAAAGATGGCCACGTCAAATCTTGTCTTCAATCAGGATGGACCGATGCATTTGTCAAAAAAATTTGGTATAAATATAAACTGCCTTGCACATATTGTTTTTCAGAAGGAAAAGTATATAAAGAAATAAGAAAATCGTTTATAAAGATCCGAGGATATTGTAAAGAGTGTGAAAACCAATTACTTGGCAAGTGTTTAAAATATCCTATAAATGACAATGATAATATAATATTTCATATCTACACCCTAGATACACGAGCTATCATCCACAAGAGTAAACGTCGTTTAGCAGGTTCTGAGAGAAAAAGAATAAAAGCCCAATTACAACACCAAAATGCTGTACAATGGAGACGTGAAAATGCTGAAGAATTAATGGATTATGATGATAAAGATCCTGCCCATTTATATAATTTAAATGTCCTACGAAAAGCTCGTCAAGAAGCTAAAGATGACGAACTTGGGTTGAAATCATCTACAAGTCTTTTTGATTCACTCCTGAATTTGAGAAATGACGTTGAATTTTAATGACGATTAGAGACATAGGCTTTGACAAATTTCATGTCTTGTTTTGGTCTCCTGAACAAATAGATTTATTTAAAGATCTAGTAAAATTGAAAATGCCTGTATCTATTGATGCTACAGGTTCAGTTGTGAAAAAAATAATACGATTACACAAGAATGGAAAACAAAAGAGTGGACATATATTCCTGTATGTTGCGGTTACACACATAGGAACTCAGATTATCCCTGTATGTCAAATGTTGTCTGAGAAGCAAGATGTCAATTTTATATTGTAATGGCTGAATTATTGGATACGCTCGATAAGAGAAGCATATGAAGCATACATACCTCTGGAAGTTACGACAGACCGTTCATTAGCATTGCAAAATGCTTGCTGTTTAGCTTTCAATGGTATGACATACAAAAAATATCTGGAAAACTGTTTCAAATTATTAAAGAATGAAACATCAGATGTACCAAAATGCTACATCAGAATTGACATTGCACATTTAATCAAATCTGTCTCCCAATGGAAATGTTTCAAGAAACAACATAAACGAATTAAAGATTTTTATATGCGATGTATAGGTCTATTGAGCAAAGTACAACATTTTTCAGATTTTAACAACATGCTGCTTTCTATTTTCATAGTTTGTCAGACTAATTACGATGAGTCACATACGCAATGTGCAGAAAGTAGGAAGTGGTTAATAAGCAAGCTTCAAATACATGAATTCAATGAATTTAAGCAATATGACAAATTTAATAAAAATGCAGATCAAATAAACAATGAAGATTTTTTAAATGTCCAGAGTGAACACCTTGTTAGACATATTAACGGAATTAACAGCCAAGTATCAGTAAAACAGGACGATACAAATCCAAATTTTAATCTGACACCAAATCCATATTATTTGCCCGGTATTATGGAGAATCTCATAGATTTGTCTATTCAATTTCCAGCTTGGACAAATGTAATGCACCATATTTTTTCATTTTCGTCAGATATAGCCACCAGTGCAAGATCAGAGGCGTATTTTGGCGATGTGAAACAAAATGTATTAGAAAATCAGAAATCAATACGAGCTGATAAATTTTTAATTAAGTATATAAGATCACTTACAGGAATCATAAAACTAGGCAGAGCTGCCTATAATCAACAAAAAGATAAAGCTAATTATATTAAGAAAACTGTCATCGATAAAGGTAATATTTTAAATCTTAAAGAAAATTGGCGAAATTTAACTTCAACATCAGAAGTTTTCGACGAAGAAAATTATAATAAGCAAGAATTGATAATCAATGAACTTTGCACTGATGACTTAATTATTAATAATAAAATACTTGAAACTTCTAATGCTGTCTCTCCAATATCAGAATCAAGAATATTTACGGTAACATCAACGAGATTCACGCCAACAAATGAAAGTATTCCACCTATACAATCAATAGAAAATATAGCAGAAAAAAATGTAAGTAAAATCTCATCACTATTTATATGATAATATATTTGAATATGTGTTGCCGGTATACAATACGTCGTTTCAGATCAAACCAAATTAATCTCTGAAATGCCGACATTTATTATAAATGCATCGATTATTTTGGCATCTGCTTAAATTTTCATTCATTTTCATGTCATTTTCAGCATTGCCAGACAGCTGATCATAATTTTGACATTATAGCATTGCCATAACAGAATTTATAAATAATGTAGGAGAAATAAAATTATAGCAAAGGCATTTTTTATATTTTATTGATTCAAATCATAGAATAAAAAAATGCTGTTTAAGAACCGACACTACATGTATAAATATTATATGAATGTATAACACTAACAAAGAAATTAAATAAATTAAAAAGATTTATATTAAGATTAAATAGTATTACAGTGATTTGTAGTGTAAAGAAATATATTATTAAATTTAGCAAAATCAGTGTGTACAATTAGAAATGTTATGAACTTGTGAGAAATTATATGTTATATGAGCAAAATGTGATGCTTATAAACATGATAATAATAAATACAAAAGTAATTAAAATATGGAAGCATTAAATTTTTGATTTAATTTTTTCAATTAGCTGCAATTTTTTAATTAAAAAATTTGTTTTTAGTTTTATTTTGGACTTCAGTTACATATAATTAAATATAACTTGTCAAATATTTAAAAGAGATAGACGAGGTTTTAATTTTTAAATAAATAATAATAACTTATTTCGTTTCACTGCGCATCAATTCATCTTTATAACAATGTAACGCAATTTTTATTGTTATTTAAATTGTCTTTATTATTTTTGTATATGAAGATCCAAATAATAAATAATTGAGTCAAAACGTCTATAGTGCAGTCAGCTAGTTCTTATTATTGGCATTGTTAATTAATTCTATATGATTTATTTTGTTAAAGCCTATATATTTTTAATTATTTTGCATTGCAAACTTTTTCATAAAATTGAAAATTAATATTATCTTTTGTTTAACACTACATTTTTATAAAAATTATTATTATTATTATATTATTATTATTATTATTATGTATTAACACACTCTATGTGCCACGATAATAATAAAATGATATTACAGAAGACGATTTTAAAAATTGTTTAAATGCTGAATTAATAATAAATTTTTTCTAGGTAAATGAAGTTGATAGCCAATATAATTTAAAGATTGTCAATACACAATCAAATGAACAAAATTTACAAAACACTTCGCATGATTATTCATCCATTCTTGGAAAAGCTTATATTTTTACAAATGATCTTACATTTGAAAATACAAATTTTACCTCTGCAGAAATAGTAGCATGTTCTTCACTGAAAGATACAAACACTAATACAAATTGTATAATATTGAATAATAAGGAAAGAAAACTAGAAGATGTAAACTTGCAGGATCATACATCTACTGGTAAGTATTTTGCTTTAGAACAATATATAATAGATAATTAAACTGTAATTTTTGTTATCGTTTTTATATACTTTTATTATTTTTTATATTTTTATCAAATACTGTAGATAAAGATGCAACGTGTGCAGTAATAGATAATGATCATAACTATTCTTTGAAATTTGATGCACTGGAATGTAAAAGAAATCAAGTACCATGTACAAAACAAAACAAAATACGTGGAAAATTTTTACAACCATGTTTTGATATAACAATTATACATCAGAGGCCAACAAGAAACTTCGTACTTCGTACAAAAGGAATAATTCAGAATGGCAATAAACTGGCACCTGTAAAAATATTTAAAAAAAAAGTTTCACTTAGAAACACTTGTGCTTTCGACAGCATCGTAGAAATTTTAGCTTCATCTTACTGTAACTTCTTAAAATTTAAAGACTTTGTAGACATGGCTTTAAAATGTAATGAAAATGATTCTATTTTAAAAATTGCATCAAACTATGCAAGAGGTCGACCTTCACAATCACTCTATCGACAACGAACAAACCTTCTCTATAAATATACACTAAGAAAGCAAGTTGACAGTGATGAAATATCTTGCGTTACAAATGTATGCCGATTATTTGAAGAAATGATGGAAAATTACCCAAGTCAAATAGAAAAGATTTATTGCAATAAATGTGGATACAAAGAAGAAAAATGTCGACAAACAATTTCAGTAGAAACTCTACCAATTTTAAAGCAAGGTATACAATGCCTTCAAAATTGTATACAAAAAGTCGTTCAAGATCAAACTGTATACTGCAAAAATTGTCAAGAAAAGTGTGCAATAAGTAAAAAAATATTTAACTCATATGTGTGTATTGACATCGAATATGTATACCAAAGTATGTTGCAACGTGCCTATGAATTCAGTGGTAACATAACAAGTAATATAAAAGATATACCAGCCCATTTATTAATAAATAATATTCGGTATATTTTATCCGGTGTGGTGCAATTTATAGAGCCTACAGTTCAAGAAGGATTAGGACACTACATCGCATATTGCCGATCAGTTAACAATAATTGGGAAAAACGAGATGATATGCGCAAAAAAACAGAATATATGGGACAAAATATAACAAACATGAAAATTGCATTCATATTCTACGTACAGTGCCCTAGTCAATAACTATAAAGCTTGGATTAATAATTATACTATATTATATATTGCATTGTGTGTCATTGTTAATGATAATTATAACATGTTTATATTTATATTTTTGTATTTTATATATATATATATATTATAAATTTCCTTTCAAAAAATTTCGTTGGTGTCGCACACGAAAAGCACGTATACCAGCCACGAAGTTCCATATGGGCAATAGACACGGAGCTCTTAAAGTATTTGCTGCTAGGTTCATTCGAACGCCACTTCCTTCAGTTAGTCCAAACAATTCAGGCAATGTATCGATAAGTCAACTAATGCTATTATTACATAACTGAGAGACGGTAAAGTTGTCACAGCTTTGTAGTTGTTATCGCTGTGACCGGCGACTGGCAGCGATATTGTGATTGGAAAAATATATAAATACATGAATAAATATGTAGTATTATCAAGTTATTTTCATTTCTTTTCATTTTTATTTTATTAAATTCTGAATTTTTACACCGTAATATTTTACTTCAATTCACTTTTACTCCAGAGTGTAAGCAAACACAAACCATGGTGCAAACTGTAAACTAACTCATAAAAACAAATAAAAATGTTTTTCAATCAATTATCTATGACACATTCAAAATAATTCTAAATTTTTTAAAAATGCTATTCAATCAAAAAATTATATGAAATGATATCGCGATTCAACACGATAGCAAATAGGTTTTTAATAATAATAGATATATGTATACTTAAAATTATATTACCTGAAAATGGAGATCCGAGATACTAGGTCACAGTGGTTTTATGCTAAGTAAACGCAAGTTATGATATTGGCCAATTCCGATAAAACTGAAAGAAGTAATAAATTGACCAATATCATGCATTCCTTAGGTCTTACATAAAATATGTCCTCACAGCTGGGCTTTTATTCTAAAAGCAACATTTATTGGTTTTGACAAACTATAGTCTATACCAATATTCACTCATCCATCTCAGTAATATATATATCAGCAGCTATCAGATGTTCTATTACATCTGATTTGATAATCAGATACCAGTCTTGGAGGTCGATTCAGCAGAATTTGTTTTTGGCAATAACCTTAAGCCTTACATCAAAATGATATGTTGTAAGAAATTGAATTGTGTAATTTGCACCTACAAAAGATCGAAAAACAATTCACAAAGCATCATGGACTTAGAAATTATTTTATAAAATAAAAGTTAATAAGGTTAAGCACTTATCTGATATAAATATAATCGCCAATCGCAGTTGCTGTTGATCTCTTTCAAACCATCTTTGCAGATATGAAATATGTCGTAGAAATCCTTTACTTTGATGATATCACCTGATGTGAGAAGAAAATTTAGGTATTAATATATGTAATAATCTTAATGTAGTACACTTATATAAATTGTAATTAAGAAAACAGTTATTATATTTATTAAGAGATATTTTTTAATAAACTAGTCTAAACAATAATAGTTAAGTAGTATTTAAGTAGTATTAAAAGGGGGGATTTGATGTATTATACCACCGAGCGATAGCTTTGCGTCTTTTACATTAAATACTACTAATTTCGAAGCCTCGAAGTTAATTTTAAAGTTCGAAGCTTCGAATGTCGAAGCCTTCAAAGCAAATCACCAGCCCTAATATCTGTACAGTATCATATATGCCGTTTAACTTATAATCTTACATGAGTTGTCTATGGGTGCCCCGTCTTGCAGGAAAAAGCTCGGTGAAGCTTGCGAGGTGATAGTGCACTTGTCGTTCTTGCGCATCAGTACTCTAAAGCATTTTATGGGCAGAAAGACGTTATCGCTACTATGATCGCGACGAGGACTTCGCCGTCTGAAATTCACAAAACAAATTATCACAACATTAATTCTCATTTACTGTACTCTTCTGCGCAAAT
>NW_012027304.1:0-426 GCF_000956235.1 Wasmannia auropunctata
AATAAATAAACAAATATTATATGAAATGTGAATCAAATAAAAAATAAAATGAAGTAGAACATGATATGAATTAAATAAAAAAATAAGTAATGATATAAGTAAAATAAATAAAGTCAAATAAATAAACAAATATTATATAAAATATGAATCAAATCAAATAAAAAATAAAATGAAATAGAACATGATATGAATTTAAAAAAAATAAGGAATGATATAAGTAAACTATATATCAAATAAATAAACAAATAAAGAATGAAACAAAAATAAAATGTAAAAAATAAATAAGAAATAAATGTTAAAATATAATAAGAAAGTGAATGTCTACGTCGTCGCCGTCGATCTTAGTGATGTTATACGATTCATTTTTTCAATAAAATAAAATAAAATGTATGTATATAAATTATATAAAATATGAATCAAATCAAA
>NW_012027304.1:4722-5651 GCF_000956235.1 Wasmannia auropunctata
TGCCTTTATACGAAAAAAGGGGCCCTGCAGCTCGCCTTCCTTTACTACGAAAATTTTCCTCATATTTGTAAGATTCTCAACGAACTTCCGGCATTTTGCAGGGACACCTATATCCACCAGATCTTGGATTAGAAGGTCGGGGCAGACATTATCGAACGCTCCCTGGATATCGAGGAGAACCGCGATAGAGTGTTCCCCCAATAGAAAGCCTGAATGAATGAAGTTAGTGAGGGCACATAAATTGTCCGCGCAGGACTTACCCGGGCGGAAGCCGCACTGGAAATCCGGAAGAATATGCCTCGACTCAAGCAGCCATCTAAGCCTGTAGCAGATAATTTTCTCCATAATTTTAAGTAAGCAAGAAAGAAGCGAGATTGGCCTTAAGCCACCTCCAACTTTAGGTAGGAAGATTACTAGAGAGATGTACCAGACCTCTGAGAACCGACCCGAGTTGAGTATAAAATTGTAGATTTCTAAGAGCTTAGATCGAAAGTTAAGTGGGAGCGATTTAATCATGCCGTAGTCTATCTGGTCAAGACCAGAAGCAGACTCGGGTTTAGAAGAGTCTATAGCTATATTAAGTTCTTCCAGCGTGATAGCCAGATCTAGCTCTGAAATGAGACCGGGGTTGACAGCGTCTTGAGCTTCCATATTTCCTAAAGATGTTCTATTATTGTAGCGACATGAGTCCGGGCAAAGTTTGGAAATAGTCTTATTCAATTCCGCGAGGGAAATACCAGATGAAAAACCATCATTATTGTCATTTAGATTACGGTTTCTAAACATTTTTACCATTTTCCAAAGCTTGGACGTGGGTGTTTTATTGTCAAACGTACTGCACAGCTTTTTCCAACTTTGCCTCTTTAATTTTTTCAGCGATTTGGCAACTGATGCCGAGACTTTTTTATAATTGGAAAAGTTTTCCATGG
>NW_012027304.1:6507-10614 GCF_000956235.1 Wasmannia auropunctata
CGAGCCATGTAGAGGTGGACTTGGCGGAAGTGGTGAAAAACTAATTACATCCTTAATAATGATACAGACACCTGACTCGCCGACACCATACCTGTCATTTCTGATGACATGACACCCTTTGAGGTTAAGCTTAAATGTTGGATTTAGCAGAGTTTCCTGTAGACAAATGATATCAAAAATGCTAATTAGTCGCTGAATTTCCTGAACTTTGTTTCTGAGTCTCCGACAATTCCAAGATAAGACTCGAAGAAATCGGGAGGAGTTCCTTCCTGAAGCGGGACGAGGGGGGTGTCGAGGAACAGGTGTGGTTAGGGAAGGAGAGGGGATGGGAGGGGAGGGGGAGGGGGGAGACTGAAGGAGAAAGGGGGAAGGACCGGGGGGGTGGCAGGAGAGGGGGGAGGGGGATTAGGGGTAGTAGGCCGATCCCCCATGGAGGAATGGCCTCTTGGAGGAGGAGGGTAGAAAAAAGAATCCGAATTCTGGTGCACATTGCTTGCCCCGAATAATTCAAGAACTTCAGCGACCTTGCTTAAGATGGGAGAAATATTTCTGACCAGGTGTAGAATCTGGCGTATCAGCGCCGTCATATCCGGAGCGCCTCCCGCCGTGAAAGCCTTCAGCAGATCTATAATGGATTCCAAGCCCGACCTGGGGGAAAGATGCCCCTGCGCAGAATGAACCCCACCTGACAGATCCTCTATAGGGGGGTGTTGATAGCCAATCCCGTTTGATGAACCTGAGGGTAAACGACCATTAGGCGCCATTACGAATTCTGATCGGCCATATCCGGCCGGTTGAGTAAGCGTGTTCAGAGAACGCGCCGGGAGTGGACGCGTGTGCTTAGTGGCAGAAGATTGAGACGCCAGCCGGCGTTGCAAGCGCTGGGGGGGGGGTGAGGAGAACTATTGGACGTAGCCTGAGCGTAAGATCTGCGCTGCTCCGGAGGGGAGTCATAAGAAAAATCATCATTGTCGTTCAGAGCATCAAACCTGTTGTGGTGTGTAAAGATACTTTGGGGAGATGAGGATAATGAGGGGAAGTTAGCACTGGAAGTTCCCAGGGGGGAAGAACTATTTTTCTTTTTCGCCTCTATTAGGGGGATATTGTGGGTGGCTGCAAGGGTGAGAATATTTTTGTGTTTGATTAAGATAGGACAGGAGGGATCATTCGGGAGGTGCTCACCTGAGCAGTTGATACATTTCGGCGTGCTGCTCTCCTCTGGGCAGATTGAATTCTCTGCGTGCACCGGTCCCCCGCAACGCAGGCACCTCGCAGGGCTCCGGCATATGACGTTGGAATGGCCCACTCTGTAGCATTTTGTGCAGAACCGGGCTTTCGGAATGTAAGGTCGCACTGCGTGCCTTGCCCAGAAGAGGATGACATGCGAGGGCAGAGATTGTCCTGCGAATTTAATACATATTGTATGAGATGGTACATATTGCGTAATGCCGTTAACAGTAATCCTTCTATTAAGTCGTTGAACTTCGACTATCTTATGCTCTGTACTAAGCGATTCTCTTATGTCCTCCAGACTGAAATCTAACGGAACGTCTCTGATGACGCCCGTGCGTAGGACACAATAGTTTGGAATGATTGGCCTTGCAATTGATTGAGGCCAGCATAGGATTTGAGACTAAATTGTTTGCCGCTGTTGCAGATTTGCATTTGACTACGATCTTACCTAGCCCCAGTTTCCTCATTTCAATGATGTCTGCAGCTGGCATGATCCGACCGACTTGCGCGAACATCCGCATCGGGTGAAGGTGGCCGTTGTTGTTGTTATTATTGCTGTTGTTGAGTGCGTACACATGCACCAAATACGGCGCCTGGTCTTGGTTTGTGTAGTTGTTTGTCTTTCCCTCTAATTTCTGTGCCTTGGGATTTTCCGGACCCAAATGAGACGACCGTGCGCTCGAGGGCGCATGGGCAGAGGGCAATGATGTCGCCGAAACCGATGGTGCCGAGGTATCCTCGCTACCTTCTTCAAGAACAGAATAAGATCTTTTGTTGTTACCTTTTTCGCTGTTTTGGACTGAGATCAGAGGGGGTGACCCTTGGGCGTCCATTTCCATGGCCGTGGCATCCTCTACGCTATCGTTATTGCCTACGGTGATTTGCGAGCACGGTTGTGCGTAGCCCTTCTGCTGCGTTGAGGTTATTTCGTTCCTGGCCTTATCCAGATGCATACTTGAGCTTGTGCGAGAGTGTTCGTAGTTGCGCTCTTGTTGTGCTCTCTGAGAAATTTCCGGGCTGACGCAATCTCACTGGGGACTCGCGCACTCACGGATACCGAGGAGGATGAGGATGATTCAATGTAATTCGAGGCTAGGGAGAGGGGAAGAAGGTGCGTGTCGTGCTTTTGACTTTGAGACAGGGCTATTTGCCCCTCAAATTGTGAAAAACGGTCTAAAGGGACCGAAAAAGTCTGTTGCGAAGCGGGGGAGACAGGAACGTTTCCGCCCCCTCCCTCCCCGACACCCCGAGGCCGTAGCCTCGTCCATTCCTTGCGGCACGATGTATACTACTGCGGTAGAAAAGAGAAAATTCGCGCACAAAAAAATCTCGCCCCGGGTGAACACCCGGGGACACACGCCGGGGATAAGCCGCAAAAAACACAGATTAGCCAAGCAAATAGATTAGCAACTCCCCAAGTTTGCCTTGGAACAGTGTTTTGAACGCCATCTGGGCGAATATACGTAGCAAACTAATATTCAATATGGCTACCTCTAATACGATATATTTATTAAAGAATCTCTTAGACTTCTTAAAGACATTTAACACTAATTTATTTGATTAGTGATTAATTATTTTTTTTAGTATTAATACATATTTCAAATAAATAATTAATCATTAATTAAATAAATTCAGTGTTAAATGTCTCTAAGGAATAGTAAAATTAATTATAAAAAACAGAAAAAGTTGCAATTACAAAGTTATAAATCTAAAAATAAAAATTACATTAATGGTATAATTAAAGCATAACAGTCATTATTAAATAATAACTTAACAATTGCAACTTTAATAGATAAGAATGTGGAAAAATTATAAATAGCGTAAATATTAAATGATATAAATACAGATTATATTTAATAAAAGTTTATTTCTTTAATTTATATCGCTTTTGCTTTTTTTCATAAAGTTCAATAGCTTGTTTAAATATTGCATTTCTTTGTACATGTCTTGTATCTCGACCTGATATAATTCTATTTATGGTTTTACAAAAAGTGTATAAATATAGAATTTTATAATTTTTTGGATTACAGTACGTTTTAATTCTATCTTATGTTGATTACATTTTATAAAGTCTAAATTTAATTTTTCGTTTAAATGAGTTTGTAATAAGGCAGAAACATTTCTGCGAAAACATAATGAAGAAATATTTTTGTTTAAAATATCATCAGCTTCGGTGAATGCACATTTCAAAAAAAGACATAGATGGATAAGTTAATGAACGTTTTTCTTTTACATATTCCCTGTGAATTATTTGCATATACTCTTCGTAGTATCTGACGTTAAAAGACTCTGTTTACATTCTTCACAATTTTTAAATTGTTTTAAAGATAAAACTTTTTTTGCAATCCAACCAGCAACATATGCTTGACTGTTTTTATTAGGTGAAACTTTATGGACTATTGTTTTATGTGTGATTTGAGATAATTCAATATGATCTTTTTCCACTATTTGTTCACTATTGTTAATTACTTGATCATTTGTTATAAATTGCTTTAACGTAAATCGCCGTCATTTTCATTTTCGCAATTATAACTTACAGAGCGTTTTGAAGTTAAATTATTTATTATTTATTTAGTAATGTTTTATATGATCCAGAGAATTGACTACATGAGGGATTAATGTTTCGACGTCCGTGGCTACGAATCATTCCAAAAAAATTTTCTAAAGGATCTTGATTTATATTTCGTGTTTTTAAAAATTGGATCCCTGCGTTAGTAATTACTTTCCATATGTTTTCAAATCCATGTAAAGTTTTAATCCAATTTTTTAATGATGGTATGCATTTAACTGGTTTCTTAGTTTTTGGATCTACATATCGCATGTCAGACAATAATTTAATAGCATATGGCCAAAAAGTGATGATGTTTACTATTG
>NW_012027304.1:10634-15779 GCF_000956235.1 Wasmannia auropunctata
TTCAATGTTGAAGTCAAAGCATGCGTTGACGGCTTGCAGGATAGCCCAGGCCTCAGCTGTGAAAGTCGAGGAAGCAGAGGGAAGTTTTTCACACAGAGTGAATCCAAGACTAGGCGAATAAACACTTGATCCAACCATTAAAGACTTGTCGGATTTTAGAACCATCTGTATAAAAGGCAGTAACTTCTATGGGAAGCTCAGCGAAGTATTCCTGAAACCTCGCTGTGACTTTGCTTGGTGAAGATTCTTTTTGTCCGATGGGCATACAGAAATCAATGTTTTTGCGATAGATGGAGGTTCTGTAGTCGTAGTTGTAGGGACCAATAACGTCTCCAGCCAATCCCAGCGCAGACGACGTCTAGGAAATATTTTATATATGGAGTTTTTTTAACTTTTTAGTTTTTTTAGTTCAGTTCAGTTATTATCCGACTACTAACCTGTTTTCGTGTGTATTAAGTGTAGAGTTGTAATAAATGAGAAAAAGCGAATACTAATGTATAATAATCCCTGCCTCTAAAAGCGACATAAAAGGGACACGCGATCAGCACATTCTTTGGCCGCACGTCACGCCACATAAGAACTGGTGACCTACCGACGCAAAGAAATATACACACGTAATTACACAAAGAAAGAACGTCCGTTTTTTTTCCATATAAAAACTGAAAAGAATGTCGACGCAACACAGCCCACCGAGTTCACGCGCCGCACCAATCGAAACAGGAACGGAAGAGCTGGACATTTCCGAAGGGTCAGGGGAACCCCCCCAGGGAATCAACGCCGCAAGATTCATAAAACTTCCACCCTTTTGGAAGGCAAACCCAGCTTTATGATTTGCTCAAGTAGAAGCTGCATTCCAACTCGCGCAAATCACTCGAGATGATACCAAATTCAGGTACGTCATCGTATATCTCGATCAAGAGATTTTGCCATTTGTCTCTGATATCTTGGAAGCACCTCTCATTACGTGTAAGTACCAAGCTTTAAAAGAACGCATTTTACAATCTTTTGGAGAAACCTCAGAATCTAAATTACGCAAACTTCTTCGAGGTAATGAAATGGGAGACGAAAAGCCTTCAATCTTCTTACAAAGGCTACGTAATCTAGCAGGTTCAGCATGTGGCGACTCCGTTTTGCGCACCCTCTTCTTCGAACAGCTTCCAGAGTCCATTTGCGCGATCCTTGCAATAGGCGGAATAGACGATCTTGCAACGTTAGCACAGCAAGCTGATAAAGCCATGGAAGTAATGAAACCCAGTATTGCAGCCATAAGCAATTCAACCACCATGACAGCACATAACTCAACATCGATCGAACAACAAATCTCAGAGCTACGACGAGATGTTGAAGCGTTAATTAAAGGATTCCGACGAGGCCGTCAAATAAATAAAGGCAGAAATCAACGACATCGATCATTCAGCAGAGATCGTCAACATAAGCAAGAATCAGGCAATTGTTATTTTCACGCAAAATTTGGCAAAGATGCACGTAAATGCCAAGCACCATGCACATGGAAGCAAAATAAACTTGCCACTAAACAGACAGCGGAAAACTAATTTCGCCCTCACGTATCGAGGCGTGCGCGGGGGCACAAAAACATATCTACTCACGTCAACACCGCCTCATCATCACTGACTCAAGAAACGGCACACGCTACTTAATCGACACCGGTGCCGACGTTTCTGTTTTACCTCGCTCGACATTTAAATCAAAGCACGTAAATACAGGAGTAATCCTTTATGCCGCAAACGGAGCAGCAATAACGACATACGGTCAAAAGATCACTGATGTCGATCTCGGACTCAGACGTAAGTTCCAATGGCCTTTCATTATCGCTAATGTTACTCACGCAATTTTAGGAGCTGACTTTTTAAAATATTTTAATCTCCTTGTCGACCTTCGAGGCCGCTGCGTCATAGACGGAGAAACTCAGCTCAAATCTACCGGCCGTTTAACTACCACATCAACACCAACGATAACCACCATCATGCGAGAAGGCGATTACAGAGATCTACTCGACGAATTTATCGACATCACCCGTCCCACTCGTAGAAAGGACGCAAAGCATCAAGTGCAACATCACATTGAAACACAAGGTCCACCAATCGCAGAACCCGCACGACGGCTTACGACAGAAAAACTTAAAGCAGCACGCGCGGAATTCGATTATATGCTAGCCGAAGGTATCTGTAAGCCATCCAATAGCCCTTGGGCCAGTCCTTTACATCTTATCTTAAAGAAGACCGGCGAATGGCGCCCATGCGGAGATTACAGACGCCTAAACCGAATCACTGTACCGGATCGGTACCCGATTCCGCACATTCATGATTTCGCTCAACAATTACGTGGATGTACAGTGTTTACAACTTTGGATCTCACAAGAGCCTATTATCAGATTCCCGTAGCTCCAGAAGACCAACCCAAAACAGCTGTTATAACTCTATTCGGTTTATATGAATTCAACGTCATGACCTTTGGTTTGTGCAACGCTGCACAATCTTTTCAACGCCTGATGGACTCAGTATTAAGAGGCCTTGACTTCGTTTACTGCTATATTGACGATATTCTTATTGCATCTAAGGATTCTCAACAGCATAGACTACACCTTCGTACAGTATTACAACGCCTTAGAGATCACGGTCTCTCTATCAACGCTAGTAAATGCAACATTGGAAGTTCGCAGGTAGAATATTTAGGCTACGTTATCGACAATCAAGGAACTAGACCACTCCCTAAAAGAATCTCTGCCATTCAAGATTTTCCTAAGCCAAAGAGAATCGATGAATTAAGAAGATTCCTCGGCTTACTAAATTACTATCGACGGTTCATGAAAAACGCAGCACAAGATTAATTACTACTCAGCAATCTTCTTATTGGTGCCAGAAAACGCGACAAACGACCAATCAATTGGACACCTGAAACAAGCACAGCATTTGAACATTGCAAGAAACAACTAGCCGACGCAACTCTCCTTGCGCATCCCATCGAAAACGCACACCTAATACTACGAACAGACGCATCAGATTCAGCACTAGGAGCTTCTCTAGAGCAAAATAATAAAGGTAAATTAGAACCGTTAGCATTCTTTTCGCGTAAGCTCAGCGATACAGAAAAACGATATAGTACTTATGATCGCGAACTATTAGCCATTTACAAAAGTCTAAAATTTTTTCGTCACTGGATTGAAGGTAGACAAGTCACAATATTAACGGACCACAAACCCTTGACATATGCCTTTCAGCAGAAAGCAAGCAAAGCATCACCCAGACAGCTACGCCAGTTGGATTTTATCGGACAACTAACAACCGATATTACATACATCTCCGGTAGTGACAACACCGTCGCAGATACACTGTCACGAGTAAGTACCATCGACACCCCCCCAAGAATCGTCTCAACTGACGAACTTGCGGAAGAACAAAACTCAGATAAAGAATTACAGCAAATACTAAACTCAGAAACAAGCCTCAAACTACAAAAATTACAGCTCACAGGTTCTAACACCACATTATTTTGCGACGTGTCCGGAGAAGATGTACGACCTTACGTGCCACTCAGCTTAAGGAAACAAATCTTTAACGCAACACATGGTTTGTCACATCCCAGCGGGCGAGCTACTAAGACATTAATCGGACGTCATTTTGTCTGGCCAAGTATGAATCGCGATATAAAAGAATGGGCACGCACATGCATGACATGCCAACGCAATAAGATTCATAGACACGTCCGTAACAAGCCAGAGAAAATCGCAATACCAAGTGCCAGATTTGATCACGTACACATCGATATTATCGGCCCCTTACTACTATCACGAGGACAACGATACTGCGTAACAATGATCGATCAATTCACCCGCTGGCCAGAAGCAGCTCCAGTCTCCGATATATCAGCAAATACTATCGCAAGCTTTCTATAATACATGGATAGCAAGATTCGGCGTTCCAACAACCATTACATCAAACAGAGGTACGCAGTTCAAATCCTCATTGTTTCAAGCACTAACAAAATTGCTAGGATGTAAACGAATACGTACTACAGCATATCATCCCCAAGGAAATGGTATGATCGAAAGATGGCATCGGTCACTCAAAACGGCAATAAAATGCCATGAAAATCCAGAGTGGGTAGACGTACTTCCGACCGTCTTACTGGGACTACGAACAAGCTTAAAAGAAGATATCGGAGCTACTGCAGCAGAACTTACATACGGAACAACGCTTCGCATCCCAGGCGAGTTCTTTTTAGACAAAGAGATGCCATCGAATCCTCAAGCATTCATAGAAAAATTCCGTGAGCACATGCGGAAAATACGCTCATCACCGGCAGCGCACCATAATAAGAACAAGATCTTTACACATAAAACCTTATTTTCTTGTACGCATGCGTTCGTAAGATCCGACGCCAAAAAGCCATTGGAAGCACCATATGAAGGATCCTTCGAAATCCTAGACCGTCCTACAGACAGAATTTTCACTTTGAAAATAAAAGGGGAAGCCCAAAACATCTCTACGGAAAGATTAAAACCCGCATTCTTCGAAAGACAGGAAACACAAGAAGCAACATCGACTAGCTCATCACAAGATCTACGAACATATCCATCAGCAAAAAAGAAGACTCAACACGTTACTTTCAAGGATACTTGAAGTAACTCCGAGGGGAGTACTGTAGGGACCAATAACGTCTCCAGCCAATCCCAGCGCAGACGACGTCTAGGGAATATTTTATATATGGAGTTTTCCTAACTTTTTAGTTTTTTCAGTTCAGTTCAGTTATTATCCGACTACTAACCTGTTTTCGTGTGTATTAAGTACAGAGTAATAAATGAGAAAAAGCGAATACTAATGTATAATAATCCCTGCCTTTAAAAGCGACATAAAAGGGACACGCGATCAGCACATTCTTTGGCCGCACGCCACGCCACATAGTAAAAGGCTGGGAGAAATGAAGAACGATGGATGATAGGCAGAACGTGCTTGGTGGCAATGTATCGTGAGAAGATAGAAATCCTTTTTCTTGCTTTTACTAAGCTATCCCTGGCGGAAAAATTTCTACAAATTTAAAAAAAAATTAAAATATTCTATGAAAAACTACAGAAAATAACTGAGAAAATCTATGAAATTTTACACAATTTTAAAAAATACTACAAAA
>NW_012027304.1:19817-20142 GCF_000956235.1 Wasmannia auropunctata
TAAAGCAATACATGCTTTAATGTTTTACTTGTGATTTATGATACATCTTATCTTGCGTAGGGATCTGTCTAATCTTTTCGGTTTATTAAAATAAGAAATGATATGATAAAATAAATAAAATAAATGAATAAAAATAAACAAATAAAATAAAAATGGAATGTAATAAAATAAATAAAAAATAAATATTAAAATGGAATAAAGTAGAGAAGTCAAAATAAAATAAATATTTTGTATTTGTTAATAGATTCTTAGGCATATAACAATAATCGTGACTAAAAAGTATTTTTTCTAAATCTCAATAAGATGAGTCAAGTCATTAGACAAT
>NW_012027304.1:21841-22444 GCF_000956235.1 Wasmannia auropunctata
TTTAAATTCAATTAGCATAAAGTTCTATTAGCATATATACGTAGTATAATAAATAATTTTTCTAAATTTCAATAAGATGAGTCAAGTCATTAGACAATTAACTTAATTAAATTCAATTCATTAGCATACGTAGTATATATGCTAATTGAACATTATGCGAATTGAATTTAATTAATCTAATGACTTGACTCATCTTATTGAGATTTAGAAAAATTACTATACTAAGTATATTGTAAGAAATGGCCAGTTCGCCTAGTTATTTTCCCCAACAGTAGTATTTCTTTTCTAAGTTGGCAATTAGTAGCGCTTCCGTTCCGCGGCGCTAGTGTTCTCGTGATCGCCTCGCGATTGGCGGACTCATCCCGCGTACGTGCTGCGCCCGCGCGACGGGCCACGTGAGCCCTTGGCGTCCTCTGATTGGCGCATGTGACTCTCTTGCTATATCATCGTTTCCGCCTGGAGACGGTGAAACAGTCTTAAGTCTTTTGTCGACGAGAGAAGATCTCAGCCATTATGCCTCGCGAGTCGAGCGCCTTTTTCGTGTTAATTGAATAAACCTGTGTTCTGTTAATTACTGTGTACCACGAGTGTCTACCCTAGTTA
>NW_012027305.1:0-1585 GCF_000956235.1 Wasmannia auropunctata
TCATGTAGTTTAGGTTAAAAAAAGTTGAAAAAAAAAATTATGTTAGTGGTTTTATATTCTAAAAGAGTTAAATAATGGGGATCCGGAGGGACAAATCGATATTTCAATTTTTAATCAAGTTATGAGCAATAATATGACGCGGTGGATACATGGATACCCGGTTGTACACATAAGGGTTAATCAATTATTACTTGTTTCTGTAGTCTTACTTGGACAAAATTTTTAAACTAACCTCTCATTAGGTTACATACTTCCTGCCACTGCGCACTTTTTTTTAAATTACTTCTTTTTTTTTGCAGGTATTCGATGGTCGAATAATGCTCGCTTACGAGCCACGCACGAAATTAATAATTCGTCACTGTTATCAACTTGCTGTTGCACTTGCTGTTGTCCATCAGTATCATTATTTACATTACATGTCTGCTGACATGTACTATTCGCAGCTTGGGACAAAGTATTATCATCTGCATAGTCTTCTCTTAGTACTACAAAATGAATAAAACAAGCATAAATTCGATATAAATAATTTGAATTAAATTAGTACAATCAAAGCATAAATAAACAATATTGTGCAAGCGAATTATCAATGCTACAAAAACAATATTTAATAGTGATAAATGATTATACTTTACCACTGTCAAAATTTATCAATGTTTAATATTGTTTTATAGCATAAATAAACATGAAATTACGTTCTATTATTACAATAAAACAATATTAAACATTGATAAATTATAAATAATATGCAAATAATATATAAATTTGTTTCGCTCTATAACATTTACTCACAGTAACTACAAAATTTTCATCCACCTTCAATGCATGCATGTCTTCGTCAAATGGATAAAAACAAGAATGTTTCATTAAATCGGAAAATTGTGGGATAAAATACCTACAATAACCACATTTTCGACCCTAATGCAAATAACAAAAAGCAATTATATTATAACCTTACATTCCTGTATGTCAAAATCTAATTAAATAAACTTTAACAAAAAACCAAGTTAAATTACAATTAATATAATAATAATCAATTATTAATTATTAATATTAGAATATAATAACTTACGATTTCCTGAGCATTCCACATGTCGAATAAATATGCCTCTTTTATGTAAGTTTTTTGAATTTCAATTAGGACTGGGCTACCTAATCTGTGTTCTACAATTCATTATCAGTACTGAAAATTTATAATGCATGTAATATAAATTATAAGCTATAGATTTTCAGTGCTAACAGTGAATTTTAAAACACAACTTAGGTAGCTTCGTTAGTTAGGTTAACTTTACAAGCATGCATACGCACACATGCACGTATCGGCAGAATCCGTTAAAAAATAAACTTGCGGAAAACGGCGGAATCGGCGGTGTGAGCCACTACCAATCACGAACGTTCCGCATCCCATGTGACTTCACCCTAAGTATTTTCTTTTTGCATCCCCTTAAGAAAAAATGTAGTTAAAACTGATAAAAAAAACTGAGTATTAACTGATGGATAACTGTTCATTGTACTGATGACAGTACAATCAGTATATTGAAACAGTTTCATCAGTTACTGATTAAGAAAACTGAGATCGGAAGAGCAC
>NW_012027305.1:6397-13166 GCF_000956235.1 Wasmannia auropunctata
CTTGACGCGCATATTTCTCCATTTCTTCCCAGATATAAGAAACAAATGGTTGGACAATGGGTCGATCTTTTCGTTACAATACATTCCGCGGTCATGGAAACTTCCGAATTCCTTAGTCAACACCATTCGAATAAGGTCGAGATCGTTGATCACCAAGTTTGGTTTAAAAAGTGAATACATTCCAATAACGCGATGATGCTTATATTTCATGTAGACATCGTGGAAAAGTACACCTATTGAAAAATTTTTTGTTCAATTAGTTTAAATTTTTGTTTTAAGTAGAAATACAATATGCAACAGAATAAATCATTAATTTTTAAAAATGGAAGTTTGTAATAATTAGATATAAGAGTAAATAATAAATGATAGTAAACTTCATTCATAATACAATCATTACAATTTTATAATTTAAAGGAAAGCATAAAAATATAATTATAAGGTATAATAAATGTATAGAAAAGAAGCTACTTCCGATGATTTTAACCTTAACATATGTTATCAAAATCATGATCCTAAGAAGGTTGTGACCTTTTGAATATTTTAGCCATCGCTCGTCCTTTGTTAAAAAGTTATAAAAAAATAATTTTCATTTTAGGTAATTATTCATTTTAAAGAAGCACCTCCGATGACCTTGACATATGTTGTAACTTTCAAGTGTGGCTTTCGAGAAATTTTAGCCATTGCTCGTTACTCGCTAAAAAGCTATTATCATAAAACTGATGTGGAATAGTACAATTACAGACTTCGCTTCGCCCTGTAAGCAGAGATCGGTGTGGGATGGTTTTTGCTTTGCGTGGAAAACTTATGTGGAACAGTACAATTATAGATTTTGTTTTGCCCCATAAGTAGGAATAAATGTGGGATGGACCTTGCATGGAAATTTAAAACCTATATGGAATAATACTTTTCACGCAAAGCGAGATCTATTCATATCTCCCTTTGTTTATGGGACGAAACCAGGTTTATAATTGTACTATTCAATTTCAACATAGATAATAATAACTTTTTAATGAATGACAAGCAACAGCTAAAAAAAAATTTCTTGAAGATAATTACTCAAGATCGTAACTTTGACAACATATACGTCAAGATTATAGAAGGTGCTTTCACTAAAGTGAATAAATACCGTTAATTTCATTACTTTTTTATTAACAACTTTTTAACAAAACGACGGCTAAAAACTTTTGAACGTCACTCAAAGTCATGATCTTGACAACATATGTCAAGATCTAGATCGGAGATGGCTCCCTTTTTCTATACATTTACCTTAATTTAATAAGAATTTCATGCACTGTAGATGCTAATTTAGTAAATTAATATCAAATTTGTGGCCGTCAATAAAATTTACCCTGAAATATTAACTTTCTTTTTTTAAATTTTAATTAAATATTAAATTAATAAAATATGTTGAGAGTTATACACATAAAAATAAATACATATTAATTTATATGAGCATTTTAATATTACTTAAAATTATGATACTTACCTAATTGCGCTTTTCCAGTTACGAGAGCTGTTATATTTCCAGTTGGTACAACAGGTTTAATATAAAAAACATCCTTTTTACGCCAGAAATTAAATACCACAAACTTATAATAAATATATGCTATGCTTAAAGCAACAATGAAAACCCCAATTAATTCTACAAGTACCATTGCGAATCTGAAATAGCAATAAACAATTTTTTTTTAAAACATTTATATTGGGTAATATTTTATAAGAATAATAGTCTTTAAATTTTCTTCTATGTTACTAAAGCTGAATTGTGTGTTAAATTATAGGAATGTGTTTCGTAATTCGCAATTTGCGCTTCATATAAAATTCATGAATATTGTGAAGAAGCAAATTTATTGAGTTTGTTCATTGTTGTTTATTAATCGATTTGGAAGAGTTTTTGACGAAATAAAAGGGTGAATTATCATGAATTAATCGCTTCTACAGCATATATACTATACTGCGCATTAAAATTTATATTTATTTTTCTAATATAAGTATACATACTCAAAAAATGAGAACGCTAATTATTGTAATAAACTTTCCATTGTTGTAATGATGATTAAATGTTTATTACGGTAAATTATTTTTAGTCGATCTTTCGTGATGAAATCTTGTGAGTAAATACGTAACAGCATTCTTGCAATTGTAGAAATCAGAAAAAATATCTGTATATACATACGTAGACTCTCGAGAACAAGAATCATTGAAGTAAAAATAAATTGTTGTCGAATTATTATCATAAAGTATAAAAAAAATAATGAATGACCAATTATGAATTGCAAATCAGGAAGGAAGAATCATATCGTGTAACAACAAATTTCTGAGAATCTTATACGAATAGTGACCCGCGAATCACAAGTCTGTACTAATTGTGCGTATTCCGCTGCTAATTTGATACTTGTGTCTATTCGAAATGCATGTATAAATAACATCGGGCATATAAATATCAAAAAAAAATAATTTAATGAGATCCTGCCGATATGAAAAAGCCAATATATTTGCAATTTAAAGAAAATACATGTGTAATTACGGATTTGTCCGAAGAAAATTTTCCGCCAATCAAAGTGTTACTAATGTATTAATAAATTTTTTATATAAATTAGTATTATTATTAATAAATTTTTACGACTTTTATTTGATCAACTTGGTCAAGATATGTATCAGGAAGTTTGTGACAAATAATTCGTTATTATTATATGTTTTCACCAATAAAGACAATTAAACTTAATTAACCGACACTGATTGTAAAACAAACATTCAAAAATGAACTGATATTTGACAAATGTCGTCAAGATCGTCAAAATACAATCACAATTAAAAATTATTTATTGTTCACTGATTTCTTGTCCGCTGAGAGGTATTAGATATACGCAACCTTACGCGTCACATTTCGGAATCGCGGGCGTAAATTTTGTATGAAGAGTATAATATTTATTAATATATTCGTTTAGCGAGCCTTACACGAAGAAGTGATATCGGAGTACGGAGGAGACTACTATCCATTATCACATATAAAGCGAAATTAATATGTTATCCTGGCGTTACACGTGTGGACATGTTGAACAATACTTAATTTAAATTAATTTTTATGTTTCTGTTTCTACCATGTGAGTATTGTTTTCCCTGTGATCATTAAATCAATTAGATAAATGTGAAAAGTGATATCAATACACGACGCAATTTTAATAACTTAATGTCGAAGAGATGCTGTTTTGACATATTTTGTACAATAACGAAAACTTCAAAACGGAACATTTATACATTTATTGTTAATATCTTATTGTAAAAGAAACGGCTGTGTCGGAGATATTCACTCAATTGTTTTTTTTTCTTTTTTTCTGGCGTATCTTGTAGTGTATGTTGTCTCAATTAAACAGTATAACTTGTTGACTTGAGACTTTTTTTTATTAGCAATAAAGATATTGTTATAAAAAATTATTACCTTAGTTTTGTTGTATTCTGTTTGTTTTAATCGAAAGACGCCAAACTGAATATGCATCAGTCAGTGTATTACTATTAAGTAATGAAAAATAATTTAAGTGATTCATAAATATACTTATATAATACGTTTATTACGACATGATTAACTGCGAAATATATAGGTATACTGAATGTCACAAGTCACATTCGCATTACAGATACAGAAGAGAAGAAAAAGGTAAAGATTATGCAACGTTTTGACATACATAATTAAGTTCACAAAACTACAAAAATGTTTTATTCTTGATCTTCTTACCTGGATTGATCGTAGAAGTGTACACAAATTATGTTCAACTACAATAAATGTTATAAGCAGACAGTAAAATAGAATTTCAGCAGACTAGCAACAGATTTGATTACAACATATCAGCAGACTGACATTGACTGACGTCGCATTCTGCTTCCGTTCTATCGACAGACTAAACGGACTTTATAACGGGTAACATTCTAAGCCAACTAATTGGCGGCAGAAATCGAGGAGGAACTGCTGACGGAATCTGACGGCAGGTTGGTCGAAATCGAATTCTTTGCTGTTCTGTATTTAAATTGCGACGTCATTAATATTGAAGGATCTTTATATATATTGAAGGAAAATGATGTTTCTATTTTTTAAATGTTATTTTAAACGAATAATTCAATATTAAATGATAATAATAAATATTATATTTAATGTCAAAAAAGGAAAAGGCAAGGAAGTTTATATATAATATTTGATATTACATATAAACAAAATATCTATTGAAAAAGTTATTTAATTCTAAAAAGTTATTAAATACCTATTGTTAAGTTAAAAGTTTGCAAAGAATAATATTTCTTATTATATTTCTGTTAAAAAAAAGGTTAACTTGATTGTAGTCGATTATGGAATATGATCGGATATACAATTAACATAGTATATAATCATAGTAGAAATATTCAAATGATCATCGAAATGCGAATCAAGTATCAAACGTAATAATTCTGGACACAATTGAAAATTATTTATTGTTACATTGATTTATTATTGGACAATAGTTACTAGATAAGATAACTTTATGTACTAACTCTTGGGCTATTAGAATATAAATAAGAAAGCGGCAATTTTATTCACTAAATTTGTTACTAAAGATTACAAAATTCTTTATTGCATTGAACGCTACGACAGTTCGCGAGAGAGTGCGCAGATCGACGAAGAGTTGTGCACGCGATGAGTCAATATCGTTATCTATACATATAATTGAATATTAATTACAATTGTCAGCATGTAATACAAATCTTACATTAAGCGCGCAAACTAAATGCAACAACTAAATGCATTAACCGATTCTTGAGCTGCAACCCCTTAGCAGGGAAACCACACCTTGCCTTCGACACTCAAGAGAAAACTATGCTTAAAAATCGAGAAATAAATTGTTTCATGAAGGAAAATTACTTGTTGGTTTGAGTTCTTGGAATATGCATAAACCGATTAGTACTTAAGAGAGAACTATGTTTGAAAATCAAAAAATAAATCATACGCACGAAGAAATCTGTATTTTATTCTGTAATCATCGTTTTTATATAATTATATATAATTGTCCTAAAAACGATGTATAGACATAATTTATAACAACTTCAACAATTCATAAATTTTTAATAGCGTGAAAACAACTTATAAGTTCATGTATCATTTTTGCGCCTTCAATAATTCCTATTAAATAATAGTATGCTGATAAGAGAACAATAATAATAGACAAAAGTAAAGTATGCATGTTAATGCTATATTTATTATTTATAATGAAATGCAATGTAATAATAGAAACCGATCTGCCTTTATAACATATTATTGTATGTGGTATCTAATTTGATATCCTTATTTTACAAAAATTATTAATTATAATACATAATAACATATGTAATATATTTAGAATCCATCAAGATACAAATATTTTTAGTTTACATAAAAGCACGATTATTTATCGTGGCTCGATAATAAGATGTACACCACCTTTCGCTGTAAGAACAGGACATTTTTCAAAAATAAGCGGGACCTGAGTTTGGAAGTGGAGCTTGAAATTATATTTCGACAGAAGACTCACAAGTACAACTTTTGTTTCCAGGTAGCCAAACCGCGCACCTGAAAATTAATGATTTTAATGTATGAGATGCATGCAGAACTTTTATAATAACTTATTCTAAATTTTAGAATGCCTTACTTTTAAATACAATTTAAATAATATTTTTTATACAAAAACAAAAAAAAATATGCAACACAAAGTTAACAATTTATTAATTAAATATTTTGTAAAGAAAGAGAGAGAGAGAGAGAGAGAGAGAGAGAGAGAGAGAGAGAGAGAAAAATTCGAAAATTTGAATAGTCTAACGGTAAAACTTTAAACGAATCTTAATGAAATAGAAATCTAATAATGTGAAAATGCAGACTAATATGCGGCGTCAGTCTTTGTTTTAATCGTATGGAAGTTCACGTTGATGCAAGTTAACATAGTGTATAAAAATTTTATCTTTAACTTCAGGTTACACAAAGCCAATTGAGAGTCATAGTAGTAAAATTGTTGAAAGATTTTAGAATATGATAATTAAACAAAGAGAATTAAAATGCTTGTCAATAATAAAAAGTGTGACCTTATAAAGCTAAATTGTTAAAATAAAAAAATTTTAAAAATTGTAATACCTGACTCCAGGAATCCGTGTAACATTTAATGTAATTAAAATAAAATATTAAAATAAAAATCACAGAAAGACAGTGGCAGCTTTGCGTTTTATTGCTATAATGTATGAATATATTGTGTGAAATTAATTTAAAAAGAAAAGATACATAGGTGTCTGAAAATGATTCTGTATTACTTTGTTTGTTAAGACCATGTTGCTGCTTTGTAATGTGCACCATCTCCGAAATTAGCTGTTTTTGATATGATAAATTTACTATATCGATAATCTTCACATTAGTCTACTCAAATTCATGATTGAATTTCACACGATGATCGAAAATAAACCCATTTTTTCATTAATACCAGCATTACATACGCGCACTTCGCGCATGCTATTTGACATTTTTCACTTTTTACTATAATAAAAAAAAGATTATCTAATGAAGCTAAAATATAGCTAAGGCAGCTAAGATGTGTACTTAAAATTGGGACAGCTAATATCGTTGTTGCTGAATCTAAATTTATTAGTTATTAAAGTGTAGGTGCTGCAGCAAAAAAAATCTGCTGCTAGAATTAAATGACGTTTAGCTAATCCTATTGAGGAATATTTAGCAAAACTTTTAAAGTTTTCAGCAAAGTTATTTAATCCGTGTGCCACTTTCTTA
>NW_012027305.1:13186-18963 GCF_000956235.1 Wasmannia auropunctata
ATATATATATATATATATATATACGAAATACACATTACTTTACATAAAATTTTTTGATAGGTAAAATCCACTGATGATTGTGACTCATTGTCAGATAGGAATGTGCAGAGTCTACAAGAAAACGATGTTGAAATGTTTGAATGTAATAATGATGTAAGGACTAAATATTTTCTAGATCATTTTCATATTTTCATGAATAATTTTGTTAGTAACATTTTTATCTCTTATGTATCTGTATCATAACATGTATAATTTATGTATTATTATGTATCTTTCATTTATGTATATATACTTCATGATATGCATAATACTTATAAAAACAAATTTCTTTCATTTCTTTAGAACTCATCTCTGATGAGTTTTCCATCAGATGATGAAAACAGCTTTAACTTAAGCAATAGCAGTTTGATGAATAATAGAAATTTGAGAAACGATGAAGAAGAGGAAGTACATTTCATCAATGCAGATGAATCATGTGAGAATCATGAGAATATTCCGCAAAGACAGGTACATAAAAATAATGAAATTATTGTTATCACATATATTGTAATTTAATCTATTGCTAGTGTTTTTTATTAGGCATCTTATTTTATTTATGTAAATAGTAATTTAATATATTAATTATAATAAGATATGTAAAATATTATTTGTTATAGGATGAACGAGATCCTCCTCTTTATGAAGGTTGTCGTTTAACTACTAATGAAAGTGCAGCTCTCATAATGAGCTTTATTATCAGATGAGGTTTAGAGGACAAAAGTATTGATCATTTGTTGCAATTAATAAATTGCCATTTACCTTGTTCCGTCATGGAATCTAAATATTTATTTTTGAAAAAATTTCCTGTACCTAATGAAATTATAATACATTATATTTGTCCCAATTGTTCTGAATTTTTGCCTATGGATATTCAGCAAATGGAATGTGAGCATTGTAATCAAAAGTTCGACAGAAATCAACTTAAAGAGAATGGTAACTACTTTGTATAATTGTCAATCAAGAAACAGATAAAGAACATCATGAAAAATGATACACTTTTTTGCCTTATGAGAAAAAATTGTGAAGAAAAAGATGTAATTTCGGGGAAAATTTATAGAAATCTTAGAGCTTCAGGTACGATCGGTGATAATGACATAACTTTGCAATGGAATACAGATGGTATTAGTTCCTTTAAATCTGCCAAAATGTCAATGTGGCCCATTCAAGCATGTATTAATGAGTTACCTTACCGTGCACGTAGAGATAATATGATTTTGTGTGGGTTGTATTTTGGTAAGAAGAAGCCTTATATTAATTCTTTTCTAAAATCCTTTGTAGAAGAACTAAATTTCCTTCTGAAGATTTGGCTTGTAAGTTAAACGGTCTAAATAATTTATTAAATGTAAAAGTACACACTCTACTAGCTTTAGTTGATTCTGTTGTACGTCCAATACTTCATTTAACAATTTAATGGTACTTATGGTTGCTCATTTTGTTTGCATCAAGGAATAAGTATTGCTAGAGATAAAGACAATGTACGAGTTTATATTGGAGAGAAAAGTAAATCACGCACATTGCCTCAATATCTTAATGCTCTTCGGCAGTTGGAACAAGCCAATCAACAGAATGGTAATAGGCAAAAACATGTTGATGGAGTAAAATTTCCATCAATATTGCTTACACTATCAGTTTTTAATATTATATCCTCTTTTGTGCCAGACTATATGCATAGTGTTTTAGAGGGTGTTGTTCTAACTTTTCTTAAACACTGGACTAATAGTACTCATAAAGGAGTTGAATGGTATCTGAATAAACATAAGCGTACTATTTTGACGAAAAGATTACTATCCATTTTACTTCCTGTAGAAATAACAAGGCCACTTCGTGGTCTTGATGAATTAAAATTAATGAAAGCATCAGAACTTCGACAGTTTCTTTTGTATTATTCTTTATCTTCTCTTAAAGGACTTTTCCCTACAAAATATCTTAAACATTGGTTTCTTCTGATATATGGTATGTCAATATATTTGAGAGAAAAGTTTACACAAGAGGAAGCTATGAAGGGCTTTAAACAAATTTGTAAAAGAAATTGCAATACTTTATCCACGTTGTGAATATTTGTATACGTTTAATGTTCACCTTCTCCTTTATATACCTCGTGCAATTGAAAATTTCGGGGGACTTTGGGCATCCTCTACTTTTCCATATGAACATTTTAATGGTGTATTAAATAGATTAATAATTGGAACGCGTAATGTGCCACAACAAGTATGTCGAACATTCTCTGCGTTATATTTTAGACTTTGGATCTAAAATTTTTTTACATCCTGAAACGTCTCATGAAGGGAAAAAGATATTTGATTTCTTGATGTCTAAGTATTGTTCAAATTAATTTTCTCAAAATTTTGATGTTGGTTTAAGATATATTATTTGGAGCGCCTGAAAATTATTACAAACTTTCTTTTAATTGAAAAAGTTTCCATTCAACAAATTATTCAAAATAATATTCAATTATTTGCACAGTCATTCAGAAGATTGATTTTTCAAGGAACAATGTATTATGCAAGCTGCTATAATGCTTTTAAAGTCAGAGATAACAGTACTGTAAAAAGGAAAGATGATCGTATTTTTTCTATTACACATATTCTTGTTGTAGAAATAGTTGAATCCCATAAAGAAGTTTGTGTTGTGTTAGGAAAAGCGTTTGATATACTTGATGAAAATCTTAGTGAGGATCGAGACCAAATATTTTTTCAAATGAACTGGCATTAGTGTGTCAGAAAAGTGAACGCACTGTTTGTGGTCTGACCAGCCATATAGCTCAGAAGTGTGTATCTGTTCCATATCGCAATGGTGTTTGTATTGTACCACTAGTCAATAATATTGAGAAGGATTAATAAAATTTTTTATTAATATATATAACATATTTTATCTGCGTAACAAAATGTAAAGAAATAAATATAAATCATATAAATAATTTAATAAACGTTCTTAATTTTTCCCATGTTATCCTTTATTTTCAACGTTCCGTATAATATAATTCTTAACAATATACATATATTACATTATTATTTTTTATTATTATTGTTTTTATAATAATGATCGACTATATAGTTAAAATTTAAAGAGCCAATTATTTCTATTATTAATTGTCATAAACTTCCTTTAAACCGCGTTTTTTCTACAATATATTCAATAACATAACGACAAATTGGTTAATCAAAGAATTGAGAACTTATCATCGACAACTATAAATGATAGTAACTGGTTAACAAGTTTTTTTGTATTGTTAAAAAACTGATGCTTAAAAACTTAAATATAATTGAAAAACGTAACCAGTATATAAAAAACTGATGAAGAACTTATCAAAAATTGATAATAATAATAACTGATTAACAAATTTTCTTGTATTATTAAAAAACTGATACCTAAAAACTGGATATTAACTAAAGAACATAACCAGTATATAAAAAACTGATGAAAATCTGAGAACTTATCATCAACAACTGATTGTAATAAACTGATTAATACATTTTCTTTTAGTATTAAAAAACTGATATTTAAAAACTGACTGTCAACTGAAGAATATAACCAGTAATCGATAACTAGTGAAAAACTGAGGATTAGTCATCAGTTACTTAATGATAGCATTCAGTGTCTAATTAGTTTTTTTAAAGTGATGTAGAAACTGATCATTAAAACTGAGCGTCAACTGCATTATCAGTAACTGAAGAGGCAACAAAACTTCGAGAGATGCGAGTATTGATGTCATGTCTTTTTTTAAATAGGAAAATGCGCAGAGTCGCGTGTTACACATCTGTGATCACCTTTAGAATTTTTTAGACCACGGATGTAGCAGCACGCGACTCTCTGAGCATTTAACTATTGTGAGTGCTAGTATTACATCGATATTGACTTGTTTTGTAATGATGATTCTTGCATTCAATTTTGGAACTGAAGGCCCACCTCATACGTTGCGGAACATGGTTTGACAATTAAGAATTGAATATTATAATTTTGGCGGAACTATTTATCGCTGAAGAAGGTGTGAAGTGGACCGAAACGTACGACAAATGTAAGAAGATGTAATTTGATTTATATATGGAATACAACTTTATTAGAAGTTTTAACGCAACGTTTTCCGCGTATTGACTCTTAGTGCCTTTCGTTAACTAATTGTTTTTATTTGAAGAAACTTATAATTTATTATTTAGAAGGTTTGAACTCAATTTTATATGCTGTGAATCTATAATAGTTACATCGTTGAAAGCAAATCTTTTGGTCTTGTTTTAGAGCAAACTCTTTATCGTAAAATTTTTATCAGAATAATGTTTCCTGACTAATATAAATTTATTATAAGATAATTCCGGTACATACGCCGCGCAAGCATTTACGTCGCAGAAGTAAAAAAAAATAAAAGATGTAAAAGTAATTTTCTCGCAACCTCTCTGTTACATACATGCCTTTATGCTATATTAGTATTGTGTTGTAATTTCAGTTTTTTATTATTAATATTTATAAAATTATTGTTAAATCGATTAAGTTAAATCAATTTGTCACTATAGTAAATAGCGCAACTATAAGTTATAATCTACATAAAATAATTATTGTACGAAATGTAAAAAGCTTCGTGGTTATTTTGTGGTACATAAATGTAGAGAAATAGTAAAGTATAAAGTATAGCAGAATACAAGTGCTTAGCTCTTGTATTCTTTGTTTAGTTTATTGTTTCGTACATCCCATCTATTCGGGATATACGTCATTTTTAGCGCGTGGGATTTATACCGTAATACAAACGCTCTATTATTTATTTATAAATAAATAAATTTATATAGGTACTAATTCATAATCTGTGATAATACATTCTTTACTTATTTATTAATAAGTAAATGCAAATTACGTTGTTAATTCACATGTTATTTATTGTTATTATTTTGATTATTTGTATATTTTTTGAGTTACTTATTTCACCCGTGAGTAATCATATAACCCATCCTTATAGGATATACGGCAAAAATGCAAGGGTTTAGAGAAAAATTTTCTTAATAAAAAATAATATAAAAATAAAAATAAATAAATATAAAAATAAATAAATATAAAAAATTAATATTTCGGATTCCTAGTTTTTTTATATAGTAGTAAACAGTATAAAATTTTTACTGGTATAGTTCATTTATCTTAAATATAATAGATAGAATTTGATAAATTAAGCTTTTAATAAGTGCGGCGTAAATATATACCGGAGTTATGTAATCTGTTATTTTTTCGAATGTCAAGATCTGTGTAGAGAGAAACTTTGAGAGTGAAAAAATTTATCGCAGTAAAATATATCACGGTACAGAACATTCAATTTTTCTGGTATGTCTATAAATCTCAACGATAAGAAAGTTTTGTTTCTTGAAATTATTTGTGAACTCAGTCTACTTAAATAAAGAGTCAGACCAAAAATCGCCCCTTTTCTGGACCTCGATTTTTTAACCAAATTTTATGCCAAATAATTAGTCATGATGAGACAATAATCGCATAAAATTTTTGAATTGAGCATATGACTGGTTTGCGAAATATAGGGGGTTAAAGTTGTGCCTATCCTTTGGGAATGTTTGACACTATTGTGTTTTCATTGCTCTAATATTTATGTAAAAAATAGTTCCGACAGTATTTTATTGCTTTTGAGTCGCCATGGTTACGAATCTGAAATTTAAATTCCAAAATTCAAAATGGCGAATCCAATATGGCTGCCCGATATTGCAAAATTCAAAATAATCTAAATGAAAATCGTTTCTCGGGGATTTTTTAGG